>NC_064641.1:293644191-293947221 GCF_023864345.2 Schistocerca serialis cubense
CAGGATTCGAACCTGCGACCGTAGCGGTCGCGCGGTTCCTAAATGAAGCGCCTAGAACCGCTCGGCCACTGCGGCCGGCAAAGCTAGTTACGGCATGAAACTCCAGAAGGGAGGACGGCTGAGATCTATAGTCCAATGACTACTGCTCCGCCGCCGCTCCAAAAACTAATATGAAGCGATATTAATTTCGAAATAAACTTCGCTTACTCTAGGTAAGAGTTTGTTTTTGAAAGGGTTCAACATTATTAATTATTTTGTTCTTATCATTATATCCTAAGAACTTCGAGAACTGTAACTTAGGCAGCGCAATCGATCCCTCTGGATAATGTCTCTGAGAAAAAATTTACCATAGGCTACATCCTTCTGCCGAGGAAGGTACACACATGGCGAGCGCCAGGCAGAGCTATAGGGGTGGAAGAAGGCCCTTAAGCCCCTAAGGGAAAAACAACTGGCCGCTCCTACTGAATATAGTATGTATACGTCTCCCCATTCATAAGTTTTGTAGTTATTTCTGACATGTTTGACCAACAGTTATTATGTTCAATGTTAAAAAACTCTAGCTGAAGGATCGTTTAAGAAACAGTGTATTATTGAGGAGATCAAAACTAGAAAATAAAAAAGTTACACCCAAACCCGAAATCGAACTCTCGAGCACGAGTATTCTAACGCAAAAGTCTACCCAGTTCACCATCTGTGCAGCACAGGTGCTACGTAATCAACGAATATACATTGTACATGTGATTACAATGTTGCCAAATTGCGTCTGACATAAATTTTTTACCGAAAATATCCACGGGCGCTGCTAGTTTTAGGTACTGCGGAAATGGAAATTGCTACTCAGGTGTGGTTTTCGCAGAACGAGTTGATAGTCAGGGGCTCGTACTGTTAGCCAATCAAGAGATTGTAATAATACTCAGGAAGTTTATTTTCTGCGCAAACATACATTTTTTTAATGGAACAATGCCACTGATCTTAGCAGACTAAGAGTAGGGTAAATTACAATGTCAGTGGTGTTTGTTGCGAGTCATTTACAAGACATGGTATTTTGAAAAGTTTTCACATCGACGATTGTTTATGCCATTCAACTTGCGTAGATTCTAGGTACGATGTTGTTATGTTTGCTTACAGTGTTTTCGTGTGTTCTTTGAGTGCATTGCGAGTTGCCAGTCAGTTAGTGTGTGACAGCCCAAGCAGCAGGTCGTGAGTGATCGAAGGGATTTACCAATGCACAATACCCGACATTCTCATGGCGTATGGAGATCGTAGGAAGAATGCAGTTCGTTCTTATACGATGTATGCGCCAAGATATCCCAATAGACATCAACCATATCACCAGTTATTTGTAAACCTCTTGAGCCAGTTACGTGAAAGCGGTAGCGTAACACCTAGACAAGGTGATGACAGATGAGGGAAAATTAATGTTCTTGCTGATGTTGCAGTTGACGTGCACGTTAGATCCCGCGCAATGGCACAAGGAAGTGGTATGAATGAGGCAAGCGTCCTATGCATTCTCCATCGACATAGGTTCCATCCCCAACACATCTCTATCCAATACGAGCTGCATGTAAACGATTATGAAAATCGTGCTAAATTCTGTACATGGGCATGGAAGCTCCACAAGTAATATGTATCTTGTTTAGTTATGAAGCCACATTTACCAATAATGGCCAGGTAAACCGTCGAAATATGCACTATTCGTCTGTTGACAGTCCCCATTCGCTGTGTCAGGTGGCCTCGGGCATAGATGTGTGCGATGTCCTTACGTTAGTTAGGTTTAAGCAGTTCTAAGTTCTAGGGGAGTGATGACCTCAGATGTTAAGTCCCATAGTGCTCAGAGCCATTTGAACCATTTTTCTGTCAGGTGGAACATCAGCGTATGGTATGGGAAAGTGAACCATCAGCTCATAGACCCGTTTTTCATAGATGAAACACTGAACGCACACAAGTATCGCAGCCTTCTAACAGACCATTTTCCTTGAATACTAGAAGACGCTCCTCTGCAGACTAGGAGGAACTTGTAGTAGCAATATGATGGCTGTCCACCCTTTGGTGCACAAAGCACTACAGCATGTCTTCACAAATTGTTTTCAAATCGTTGGACTGGACGCAGAGGATCTGTACGTTGGCCGTCCCGTTCCCCGAATTTGATGCCTGTTTCCTTTTTTTTTCTGTAGGGAAAGCTGAAAAACGGTGTCTGCTAGAACATACCAACTACACCCAATGATACGCAACGACGTGTTATTGCATCCTAATCGGACATCTCCGCTAAAATACTAGCACGTGTGTAGCCGTCGTTCCATACTAGACTGGAAGCGTGTACTGCCGCTGCCGGTGGTCATTCTGAACACAACCTGTGACGGTCAGTTGTCTCGTTACTGGTTAGAATTGACCTAACTAGTGTACGCACTTGTGTTGTTCTTTACTGTGTGCTATCACAGGTATTGTATAAGTGTCGGTGTGGGAACTTTTCGAAATACGATATCTAGTAAACTACTCGCACTAGAACCCTACAACAAACACCCCACACATTCTAATTTACCCTCCTCTTCGTTTGTTAATGTCAACAGGCATTGTTCCATTTGAAAATTGTATATTTGCATAAAAAACACTTTTTAAGTTTATTACAATCTGAAGATTGGCTAAGAATACGAGCCACTCACTACAATCTGAAGATTGGCTAACAATACTAACCCCTCACTACCAACCCCTTCCCTGTGAAAATCGCAGATCAGTAGCACTTTCAATTTCTGAAATATTTACGGTGCAAATTTTAGGTGATTCAGCCAGTATATATGGGGTGTTTCAGGAGGATATTTTTGGAGGTGGTGATGTGAACTAACTGGGTAAAAGATCATTTGTGCGCATTATTTATTGGTTATATATAAATGGTCTAGAAGAAAACGTCGGAAGGATGCGGTTGACTATAAGAAAGTAGCAACACCAGAAACCGTATCCGTCTGAAAAATGACGCACGTACAGAATATTGATGAATGGTGGAGTCTCCGGCAGTTATCCCGCACGTAAATAAATGTAACATATTGCGCATACGTAGGAAAAGAATTCCACTACAGTACAACTACACTACTGGTGAGAAATTTCTGGAATCAATATGTACTGTAAAATGTCTAAGAGTAACTATCCAGAGCGATCTTAAGCAGAATGATCACATGAATGAATAGTAGGAAAAGAAGACGCCAGTCTGAGATTCATAGGAAGAACTCAAGGAAATGTAACTCATCCGCGAAAGAAGTGATTTACAAGGCTCTTGTTCGACCGATTCCTGAGTTTGTTCATCACTGTGGAGTTATGTTTTTCCAACGAAGAGTTATGTGTTTCGTCACGGGATCGTTCAGTCGGCGTGGGGGCTTTACTGAGATGCTCAGCAAACTCCGGTTGCAGACGCTACAAGAGAGGTGTTGTGCATCACGGAGAGGTTTTCTATTGAAATTTCGAGAGAGTCCTTTCAGGCCGGCCGCTATGGTCGAGCTGTTCTAGGCGCTTCAGTCCGGAACCACGCGGCTGTTACGGTCGCAGGTTCGAATCCCGTCTCGGGCATGGATGTGTGAGATGTCCTTAGGTTAGTTATGTTTAAGTAGTTCTAAGTCTAGGGGACTGATAACCTCAGATGTTAAGTCCCATAGTGCTTAGAGCCATTTGAACCCTTTTGAAGAGTCCTTTCCGGAAAGAGTTGGACAGCATATTACTTCCTCACGCATGCATCTCGTGAAGTGTTCACGATGAAAAAATTCGAGAAAGTAGAGCTGATACAGCGGCTTACCGACAATCAATCTCCCCATGCGCCATTCGCAAGTGGAATAAGGAGGGGGCATCCTAGTGGTACGACAAGTATCCTTCACTACACAACGATAGGTGGCTTGCTAAGAATAGTCTTGAAAGAGATGTATGAACTAATTCCGGTAAAAAATTCCTTTTGTGCAATTTTTATTGGTTCTAGAGATAAGTTCCCATTTTGTCTGTTGCCACTCCAATTTCTATGATTTTATTTATCTTTACCTATTTTTGTTTTTATGTTCAAACTGTGAAGCTGTGATTGAGTTTACATAAATGAATTTTTCAGCTGTGTTTATGATTTCTTGGTCACAACCTCTGTATCCTTTAAACACGCGTCAAGTATTTACAAATTCTGAGTCTGCTGACATGGCATTCGTGTACGGATTTTATAAAGGAAACACTGCTGCTGCTGCTTGTAAAGAATATGGCAGACGTTTACCAGAACCAGATTCAAGAGTTTTTCAGTAATCTGCATTAGACTGCTGCAGTTCCCAGCACTCATGTTTCACCCGAAAGTACAAGTGAATGGAGTGTGGGTGAAGCAAAACACTTTATTCAGTTGGGAAACGCAGTCCTACACCAAGCTTATACAAAATTTCTACACGTATATGTGTTTCACATACAAGAAAATAGCGGACATTAGATGTGCACTGCCTCCGTCCCTTATCATTTTCAGCGGATCCATAAGCTTCAACAAGGAGATGAAGACAGTCGATTGAAATTTAGTCGTTGGCTAATATCAATCGGCAGTAATCCCAGGAAATGCTGTTTACTGATGAAGCCATTTTCATTTGTGGAGGTATCGATGACACTTGTAATCCGCATCAATGGTCTGGCGATAACGCATATTCCTTTGTGGAGACACATTTTCAAGAAGGCTTCTCTGTAAATGTGTGTTGTTATGTGACAAACAACCAGTTGACTAGCGCATCGGCTTACAGAGTTCCGTTACCTAGACATTCTTCAAAATTACTTCAGAGCGACAAGAAGTTCGTTTGGCTACAAACATCGGCATATTCTTCGGACACGACCGTGCCCCTGCACATTCTAGGTAGGTGTCAAATTATCTAAACCTATGATTCCTTAGAAGATGGATCAGCAGAGGTGGTCACGTTCCTTTGCCACCAGACCTTACCCCTTTAGATTTCTGATTCTGCATATGATTGAAAGACGAAGTTAAAAAAAAACAAGTAAAATAAACTAAAAGGTTCTGAGCACTATGGGACATAACATGTGAGGTCATCAGTCCCTTAGACTTAGAACAACTTAAACCTAACTAATCTAAGGACATCACACACATCCATGCCCAAGGCAGGATTCGAATCTGTGACCGTAGCAGCAGCGCGGTTCCGGACTGAAGCGCCTAGAACCGCTCGGTCACAACGGCCGGCTAAAGGCGAAGTCTACAAAGAAAAAGTAAGCACAAGAGACGAGTTGATCACTCAGATTTTGAATATAGCTGCTCTCACAATATAACGCCAAGACGACCTCAGAAGAGCTACACACGATATAAAGATAATTAGGAACTGCACTGAAGTTGAACGTGGAATTTCTGAGAATCAACTTTGAACTTAATCATTTGCCTATGGTTCTGAGAGTCATTGTTTGGGCTCCATTCTAAAAGCTGTATCTCTGTAACCAATAAAAAATATTTTGTTGGAAATAGTCTTTTCTACCACGCCATAAAATATTTACAATGCCTCCTCTAACGCTATATACAGATGAGCCAAAACACTGAGCAGAGCATCTACGAAAAGTGGTTGTAAGACAACTAACAACACGTAAAGCAGGAAAGGCGGCGATCTTTAGTAGGTCTGACGACGGAGTGCAATGCTTGAGCAGGCGCAAGTGTTTCGGAGCAATCGCAGAGCGCATATTGTTGAACATCGAGGTCCGCCGGAGACGACCCCCATATTTATGCATGTTTACCGATCGTCACTGTCAGTTACGACTGCAGTGCACAAGGAATCATGGAGACGGAACCACACACCAAGAACCACACACCAATAGAAACTTGTAGGATGAATCATGTTTCACGTTACACCAGGTCGATGGTGTAGGCCGGATATGCCGTCGTCTACGTGAACAACTGTTTGAAACATGCACCGCTCCACGGATGTTGGCCGGTGCGAGCAGTATTATGCTATGGGGGACGATCCTCAGGTCTTCAATGGGGCTTATGCTGGTAATCGAAGGTATAATGTCAGCTGTGAAATACGTGAACAATGTTGCGAAACATCTACGTCCCTTCATAATCAACGTTTCCCCGACGGCGATGATTTCTTCCAACACGGCATCTGTCCGTATCACAGGTCCGGAATCGTGATACAGTGCTCTGAGAAGCAACAAAGTGAATTCACGTTTATGACTCGGCCACCAGTTTCTCACGGTCTGAACCTGATGGAACACATCTGGGACGCTACGAAGCGCCAGCTCCACAACACAAACAACCCACGAGTAATTTACGGGAGTTATGTGGCTTGTGTGGACATCTGGTTTGGTTCCACATACATGCGGAATGTTACCAAGACTCTGACGGATATGTGCCACGCAAACTCCCTGATGTGTTACGTTCCAAAATGGATCCCACACGATATTAAGCAGATATTAAGCAGATGATCGTTTTATAATCATGATCATGTGCTTAATACCGTCTGGGATTCACACACTATAAACTTGTATATATATATATATATATAAGAACAAGTTAATGGTTTCTAGAAGGCAGTCAAGTGAGATACTGAGATACTCGGACAACAGAACATTTCTGATGAGTTAGTGGAACAAGTTGATAACATCACGTGACGCAGGACCAAAATATCTACGAAATATTTCGACCTGCAATCAAGAAATAGAAAAGAAATATTTTAAAGAAGGAGGATTTTCTGTAGTCCACTGAATGAAAAAAAAAAAAACAGGGAATGGATTAGCGAAGGGTTTTGTATAGACTTGTGTCCAATATGGTGCTGAAACGTGAACACTGCGACAGAGAGGACAGAAATGCCTTTGAGATGTGGACTGAACGCATCATACGGAACTAAAAGGAGGATGATGGAAAGGTACGAGGACTGGAGACTGCAGAACTTGCAGTGACGGCCCTGCCTTGTGGGCAAAACATATCACCATATTTTAATGTCACCACCGTTACTGCCGGCCGATCGGTTCTAGGCGCTACAGTCTGGAACCGCGTGACCGCTACGGTCGCAGGTTCGAAACCTGCCTCGGGCCTGGATGTATGTGATGTCCTTAGGTTAGTTAGGTTTAAGTAGTTCTAAGTTCTAGGGGACTGATGACCATAGATGTTAAGACCCATAGTGCTCAGAGCCATTTGAACCACAACCGTTACTGACGATGTCAGCGCGGAAGAACACAACCGCAATGCACAGTATTTCATTACGTGTAATATTACAGACTTACTCAGGCTGCATTTACTGATGCTGATTATTCCTACAACATACGTGATCCATTTCAGTTCACTCACTCTCTGATGTGGCTATGCGGTGCAGTAGTAAAGTATCAGACTACAGACGCAAACGGTTAGAATTCTACAACTTTTATCTGTCTTATATCACTTCTTTCATATCTGGAAATGTTTGATAACGTGAAAACTGCAGTATTGCGCTACAGATCAGAACACAGGTTAACTTTGGCATAGTCGTCCGCAAGGAGGTGACGGTGACGGGGAGAGTTACCGGCTGGGGGGGGGGGGGAGGAAGGCAGGGGGGAGGAAGGCAGGGGGGGGGGGAGAACAAGAGGGGGCACCTATCCCCTCCCTCCTGGAATCTGGTTTCAGGCTTCTTAATCATTACAGAATTCTCATGCGCTTCTATCAGCGGGCTCTGCAGAACCACATTTTTAAATCTGCTGAGGCCGACGAAAAATACTGTGACTTTAGCAATCGCTATAAGTTATTATTATCTTGGATTTCGGAAATTATGCCGATTTCTAGAGGAGGTGGTGATTCAGGTGCCATTCTGTAGTCAAGATGGATGCGGAACTTCATAGAACCGTTCCAAAACAGTGTCCTCAATCATTTCCTTGCCACTTCCACATGGACATAACTGTGCTGTAGGTGTGTGTTTTTGTACTTGTACGTCAGTCTGGAAAAGACGACGCCGTTTTCTTGCGATAGAAGAGAGGAAATAAATGTGAAAAAATGGCTCTGAGCACTATGGGACTTAACATCTATGGTCATCAGTCCCCTAGAACTTAGAACTACTGAAACCTAACTAACCTAAGGACATCACACAGCACCCAGCCATCACGAGGCAGAGAAAATCCCTGACCCCGCCGGGAATCGAACCCGGGAACCCGGGCGTGGGAAGCGAAAACGCTACCGCATGACCACGAGATGCGGGCTAAATGTGAAATGTTGTGGTCAAAAAAGACGTTCCCTCGAGGGACTGGGATCTTCTGAAACTCTATGGGGTGCAAGATTGCGTGAAATGCAGTCATAGAATAAGAATTCTTCAGCAGAGTTGGCCTGACTGCAGAGTAACGTGTCGAACGAAGGAAAGGTGAACTCCAGTGGTTGTGTCCTACTCGCCGATTTAAGGCTGTTTTTGCGAGATTTCCCACATTCATCCAGTCGAATCCTGGCCGTGGGTTACGCTTTTGCCAGCCACTTCAGAAATGTAATTTTCATGTTTTACTTCCGCCAGTACCTCACCTCCTACATTCTCGTGCGAAGCCTGGAAGGCTTATTACTCATCCAGAAGAGGATATTGTGGAGATATGGCTTAGCCACAACGTGCGGGATATTTCGAGGAGTCGTGAATCGTGCTTGGGTGGCTGAGTCGGGAGAGCACAAGTTCGCGAAAAGCAAAGGTCCAGCGTTCGAGTCTCTGTCCGGCACATAGTTTTAATTTTCCAGGAACTTTCTTACCAGCACAGATTCCAATGCTGAGTGAAAACTTCATTCCAGATTATTTTAGATAGTTGAATGCCAAAACATTTCGTACATTAGTGAGATATGCATAGTATTTAGGTATCGAAGTAATTTACCTTATATGCAGAGAATTATCAATTGTCTGAGATACTATACAAATTTTTTATGTACTTTCTGTCAAAATTATTGCTTTGGTCACGACACTTTTCGAATTCATCGAATCAATTATATGAAAATGAACGAATTTAGTAAATTTCCCCCTCTCTCATAAACTTCTGCCTGACACCCATGCTATTAGATCTCATTACAACAGGCTGGGGAAGTTAGCTGAATGATCGGAGGGAGGCAACAGCGTACTACGTCCACGACCAACATTCCTAGTAGAGCACTGCGATTTTTCAAGCCAACCATCGTGTTGATGACAGCTGTACCATCAGATGCATCTGAAAAGTAATCCGCTTATAGTATGGATGTACTGAAATGCGTCCACACATGATAGCCAAGTAACCATTTGTATTGTGCCGTACTAATTTACCGTGTAGGTAAAACGTAAAACCAAGTTTTCGCATTTATTTATGTGACTTTACTTTCATGGTAAACAAGTGTGGCATGATACTAGTGGTTACTGGTTTTTCATATGAGAAAGTATATCACTGGATCGATACAGATGTGGTCGAATTCCCCGATACATCTGATGATGGAATTTGTATTCCGAAATCGAGCATGTATGTTGTATAATAAATCACCATCAATGATGTGTACCCTGAGGAAGTCTGCAATCTTTCATATTATAATACATACGTGAGGGGATGTTGTGTGTGTGTGTGTGTGTGTGTGTGTGTGTGTGTGTGTGTGTGTGTGTGTGTGTTCGATGCACTTTTCCTTTTACTTCGTATGTCATGATCCGTAGGACCAAATTAAGGAGCAAGTCTGCATGCTCATGGAACGAGTCTGTACAGGACACTATGACAGAAGAGCAATAGCAGATCAAATGAAATGTATTTGAATCCTATGAAGACGGCAGGCTATAAATTTAAATCAACACAATCAACAACGGAACACAGGAATTAGCTTTTTTTTAATTTTTCCAGGAGTCCCTCGACAGAATAGAAGGAGTGAGCCATGAAGAAACTCTTCATTTGAAGGTGAGTGAGTTACTGCTAAGACTTTTAAACCCCTGTGGCAGCTTATTGAAAATGGATGCAGCAGAATACTCCGTGCCTTTCTGCACAAGAGTCAACGAGGTGCGCTCCAAATATAGGTTAGATTTCTGCCTAGTATTAACTGAGTGAAAGCTGCTAACTTTCGGGAATAAGCTGATGTTGTTATCAACCAACGACATTAAAGAAAATTTGTATTGAGGTGCCAATATGAGAATTCCCAGACTGCTGAACAGTGGTAGACAAGAGGTTCACAGACTTACAGCACATATTGCTCAAACCGTCAATTTCTGAGCCAAAAATAATGTTTTCTTTCGGAAGAGTTACTCCAAAAATAATACGATATGTCATGACGAATGAAAATAAGCAAAGTACACTACTTTTCGTGTTGAACGATCACTTATTTCAGATGCTGTTCTAATGGTAAATAAAGGAGCATTTAGTTTTCGAACAAGATCCTGAACTTGTGCATTCCACGACAGCATACTATCTATCTGAACGCCTAGAAAATTGAACTCTTCCGAGCCTCACTACACATACACATACTACACACTCACATACACATTCTTTGTAATAAAAATGTCAGTTTTGTTGAGCTACTTGTTAGAAACTGTAAAAACTGAAGCTTACTGCATTTAGCGTCAATTTATCTTCAACAAGCCATGAAGTTATGTCTTGAACTGCGTTATTTGATACAGTGTCATCATTGCACACAACATCCTTGACTACCAAGCTGGTGTCATCAGAAAAGAGAAATACTTTAGAATCACCTGTAATACTGAAAGGTTTACCATTTATTTAAATAAGAAGCAGTAGCGACCCCAGCACTGACCCCTGGGGCAACCCCAACTTAACTGTGCACCATTGGGACTGCAAGTCGTAGCCATTCTCAGTACTGAGGACAATGGCCTTCTGATATCTGTTCATAATGTAAGAAATGCACCAATTGCGAACTACTCCGCTTATTCCATAATGGTCCAACTTCTGGAGTAATACTTTATGATCAGCACGATCAAACGCCTGAGCTAAGTCAAAGAAGAAGCCTAGTGTTCGCAACGTCTTGTTTAACCCCTCCATAGCCTCACAGAGAAGAGAGAACATAGCATTTTCAACTGTTAAACGACTTCTCACAAACTGTGCATTTGACAGCAAATTATGTGAACTGAAATGATCAAAATGTTCAGATGTGTGTGAAGTGTTATGGGACTTAACTGCTAAGGTCATCAGTCCCTAAGCTTACACACTACTTGAACTAAATTATGCTAAGGACAAACACACACACCCATGCCCGAGGGAGGACTCGAACCTCCGCCGGGACCAGCCGCACAGTCCATGACTGCAGCGCCTTAGGCCTCGGCTAGTCCCGCGCGGCTGCAATGATCAATTGCCCTTGTATATATAGCCTTTTTAATAACTTTAGTAAACACTGACGGTGTTGAAATAGGTCTAAAATTGTGTACATTATCCCTTTCTCCTTTTTATAAAGTGCCTTCACTAATAAGTACTAACCGTTCCTAAAGTTACAGATATGGCTAAGTACTGAATTAACACGAGAGTTCTTAGTCTTCAGCGCTCTAATTATTGATTCAACCTCCCCCTTGTCAGTGTCATGGAGGAGTATTTCGTATAACAATCTCGGAAAGCTATTTTCGGGAGAGTTGGTTCAAATGGCTCTGAGCACTATGGGACTTAACATTTGAGGTCATCAGTCCCCCAAAAGTTAGAACTACTTAAACCTAACTAACCTAAGGATATCAGACACATCCATGCCCGAGGCAGTATTCGAACCTGGGACCGTACCGGTCGCGCGGTTCCAAGCTGTAGCGCCTAGAATCGCGCGGCCACACAGGCCGGTTCGGGAGAGTTATCTGATTCCCTATGGGAACTAACCTTCTGTTTACCTGCTATATTCAGGAAGTGATTATTAAATACTATACATATGCCCGACTTCCCAGTGTAATGGTACTTGAATTACGTAACCATTACGGCACCTCACCTGAACCTCTCGATACCAGTAATATTCTACTGTGTTTCTGTATTCTTTCTTTTGTCACTATGATCTTTGACGTACTTGTAACTCTGATTTTTGGGCGCGTAAGCGATTATTAGTTGTTAGAGAGTCGAACGTTGAAAAGGTCAAGTCTTGGACGTCATGTTGGAAAGACGCATAACGTAGTCAGGTTATAAAATGAGAACTTTAACAGTGAGGAAGATGTTTTCAAGTATGTTTTGTATTGTGAAGTGATGTTTTGTGTGTTACGTGATATTGCAATAAAAGCAATTAAAAGGAAGTGTAACTTAAATTCGGAGTGCTGTTTATTTTTTTTTTTTTACATCACTATTGTGCTAACTTTGAAAGGTTTAATCTTCAAGAATGGTCTGTGAAGCGCATCTACAAAACTTCTGAATATAGCAGAAATAGCCTCTTTGCATCCGAGCTTGGAATCATCACCACCTAGATTTTCGACGATTGAGCCACGATTTTACAACGAGACCAGCGTGGGAAACACGGAAAGATGAGTGCCTAGTTTATTCATTATTACATGAAATGACTTTATTAACTGTGCTCTAATGACACCTGCCACTTAATAACTTTGTTGTTGCCCGAAAATGCAGTATTTAGCAGCGTGAGCAACACCAAAATCATTATTAAATTTTGACTTTTGTTGTGGTAGGGTTGTTAGACCAGTAACTAGATATTCCTATTATCCATTGACTTTATACCCTCAACCTTGTGCTGCTGACCAGACACTTCGTCCACGACTTACCGTATGGCTTTAATTTTATTCTGAGAATTAGCTGTATACAGTACCGAGTGTCGGTGGCGACCCACAGTATGCGTCTCTTGCATAGTTTGGACGTGTCTGACGAAGTAGTCGACGCCGACGACGCAAGAGGCGCCGGTGGCCGAGGTGTCGGCGGGCAGCAGGTGCGCTGGCCAGAGGAGGGACAGTGGCAGCAGGCAGTGGAGCAGGCGCCGCGCCGCGGACATGGCTGCAGGTGTTGGCTGAGGCGGTGCTGGAGAGGCGGCGGTGTGCGGCCCCCGGCCCCCGGCGCGCCCCCCTATAAGAGCGGCGGCCACCCCGCCCCCGCGTGTCCGGCCCGTGGCGGCGGTCTGGCGCGCGCCGCCGCCCGCTTATCGCGCCCACCTGATCGCACAATGGGCTGCTACCGGATTCGTACGAATCGCCGATGAGCCCACTTCCGACACGTCCCCTTTAACGTGTCGCTTTCCATGTTGCTGTGCATGCGCGCTTCCATGGTGGAAGGTACGTAGTCTACTCGTTTCTTCTCCTTCCTATGCCACTCGGAGGGAACCAGACTAGGAGACGAGGGGCTTAAAGTAGTACAGGGTAGCGCATATAAAAGCAGCCCGTGTAAGTATAAATTATATACAACCGCTCGCTCGCCGAAAGATCCGTATCCAAAGACTGGAAAGTTGCACGGGTCACATCAATATGTAGCAGGCCTGGGAGTACGAATGGGTGGGGTACCTTAAAGTGGTTGTCGTTTCGGACTGTTGCTTTTCTTGACCGTGCGCCTTGTCCACACCACGTACCTGATCAGGAACGTACCTACAGCTTTTGCATGGGGGGGGGGGGGGGGGTACAACACTATCATTTAGGAAGGTAAACCTGTCTTCGCCCACCACATAAAAAGGTTTTGCTGTTAACGCCAATAGAGTCAATCAAGCAGAAATTAAAAAACCCACAAATACGTTAGCACCCATATTACATGTTGGTATAACTGTAGAGAAACACTAATTGATACATGCGTCTTTAAATAAAACATATGTATTGTAACTTTTGAGGTATTTATTTATGCAAAAGCAACTAATTGTAAGCTAAAATTGGGAAAGGGGAGGGGGGGGTCCGGACCCCTGGACCCCTCCCCCCCTTATATACGTCCGTGTATCTGATAATCCTGCGGCGGTCGCACACTGCTGCTGGCTTGCCTGTAATTATTTATTGAAATATGCAAGCGAATAAGGGGAGCCACTCAACGTTAAAACACAACACTGTTCGACGTCTGGTATGAACAACTATATTCTGAGACGATTAAAGGAAAATCACAGGTTCCACTGTTTACATTCTGAATCGTAAATGTTTATCCCAATTAACAATCTTGATGATTAAAAGTCCAAAGATCATTCGGACGAGCGTACACGTAACCGAGACGACGCGGGTGATTGTTGATGATGCGGAAGCCGAATAATCGAACGAAAGTTCTTACGCTCGTCACACATACAGATATCCGGTAATAGTCCTCCTTGTCACTAGTAATGATATAACACTGTTCGTGAAGCTAATTTTTCAGTTCTCAGTTGTACGAGCGTGCGCGTAACGGTCGCGGCGCGGCTGATTGTTGATAATGCGGAAACGCGATGATCGAACGCACGTTCTCACGCTCGCTACAAGACACTGGTACTTGACTCCACTCTTTTATGGTAACTAATTTTTACTGATTCACATCAGTTCATTCTGGGAGACCGAACACGGCGCGGATGATTGATACTGTGCGACACGCAACGAGAGGAAACACAAATACGTTATCGGTGGCACTGCTCATTTTTAATTACATCTAGACGTACTTTCCTCTGAATTACTTCCATATTTAATCACTTTACTGTAGTAGCACTTGTAGCAACACTTCAACCTGAATACTAACCATGCTTCTTACATGCAGAGCTCCATACTACACAACATCAGTTTCGTGTCCCGTGCTCGACTCTCTACAGACGCTGTTGCCCGCAAAGACACTCCACAACTAAGCCAGCGATATGACAATACGCTTACAAATATTCAAGAAATGTAGTAAGAGTAATCCACTAAATTACAGGCCCATATCATTAACGTCGATATGCAGCACGATTTTGGAACATACATTGTGTTCGAGCATTATGAATTACCTCGAAGAGAGCAGCCTATGCCGGCCGGTGTGGCGGAGCGGTTCTAGGCGCTTCAGTCCAGAACCACGCGACCGCTACGGTCGCAGGTTCGAATCCTTCCTCGGGCATGGATGTGTGTGATGTCCTTAGGTTAGTTAGATTTAAGCAGTTCTAAGTTCCAGGGGACTGATGACCTCAGATGTCAACTCCCATAGTGCTCAGAGCCATTTGAAGCATTTTGAGCAGCCTATCGACACACAGTCAACACGGATTTAGAAAAAAAATGGTTCAAATGGCTCTGAGCACTATGGGACTCAACTGCTGTGGTCATAAGTCCCCTAGAACTTAGAACTACTTAAACCTAACTAACCTAAGGACAGCACACAACACCCAGCCATCACGAGGCAGAGAAAATCCCTGACCCCGCCGGGAATCGAACCCGGGAACCCGGGCATGGGAAGCGAGAACGCTACCGCACGACCACGAGATGCGGGCCACGGATTTAGAAAACATCGTTCTTGTGAAACACAACTAGCTCTTTAATCACACGATATGTTATACAGTGCTATCGACAATGGATTTCAAATTGGTTCCGTATTTCCAGATTTACAGAAAGCTCTCGACATCGTACCTCACGAGCGGCTTGTAATCAAATTGCGTGCTTGTGTACTATCGTCCCAGGTGTGCTACTAGATTCGTGATTTCCTCTTAGAGAAGTCACAGTTCGAAGTAATCGACGGAAAGCCATAGAGTAAAACAGAACTAACTTCTGGCGTTCCCCGATGTGGTAGTGTTATAGACCCTCAGCTGCTTCTTATCTATACAAACGATTTAGGGGTCAATCTGAGCAACAGTTTTGTTTGATTTGGGTGAGGGGACCAAACAGCGAGGTCATCTGTTCCATCTGGATAGAGAAGGATAATGAAGTCGGCCGAGCCCTTTCAAACGATCCATTCCGGGATTTGCCTGAAGCGATTTAGGGAAACCACGGAAAACCTAAATCAGGATGCCCGGACGCGGGTTTGAGCCGTCGTGCTCCCAAATGCGAGTTCAATGTACTAACCACTGAGCCACTTCGTTCGGTGAGCAACAGTCTTAGATTGTTTGCAGATGATACTGTTGTTTACCGCCTAGTAAAGTCATCAGAAGATCAAACCAAATTGAAAAATGATTTAGGTAAAATATCTGCATTGCGGGGAATTGGAAAATGACCCTAAATTATGAAAAGTGTGAGGTCAACTACATGAATGCTGAAAGTAATCCGCTAAACATCGGTTACACGATGAATCAGTGAAATCTAAAGGAAGTAAATTCAACTAAATACTTTAGAAAGAACACATAGAAAATGTTGTGGGGAAGGCAAACCAAAGACTGCGTTTTATTGGCAGAGCACTTAGAAAGTTTAACAGAACTATTAAAGAGACCGCCTACACTACGCTTTTCTGTCCTCTTTTGGAGTACTGCTCCGCGGTATGGAATCCTTCCTTACCACGTAGGATTAACGGAGTACGTTGAGAAAGTTCCGACAAGAGCAACACGTTCTGTATTATCGATACATACGGGAGAGTGTCACGAAGATGATACAGGATGCGGAGTAGACATCATGAAAACACAGGCGTTTCTCGTTGCGGTACGATTTTGTCACGAAATTTCAATCACCAACATTTTTTCTCCGAATATGAAAATATTTTGCTGCCGCCAACCTAGGGAAAACGATCATCATAACAAAATAAGGGAAATCAGAGTTCACACGGAGAGATATATGGGTTAGTTTTTTCCATGCGTGGTTCAAGAGTGAAATAATAGAGAATTCTTCTGAAGGTGGTTCGATAAACCCTCTGCCAGGCACTTAAGTGTGATTTTCAGAGTGTCCATGTGGATGTAGAAAGGCAGTGAAATTGCAGAAACGACGAGCTGTCATGGACTTACCATTTATTTACAATGAAAAATACAGTGAAAAATACATTTATAAAAGACGTCGAGTGTGGCCCCCGCAACACCAACACACAGCTGTGCCTTCTAAGCATAATCCGATACACCCGTCGTGAAGTTCGGATATCGATGGCGGCCACTTCACGGTTGAGGTTAGCTTTCATCTCCTCTATAGTGCGTGTATTTGTTTCATAGAGCTTGCTCTTCAAGTGTACCCACAGGAAGAAAACGCATGTTGTTAGATCCGCCGAACCTGATGACCATGAATGTTCCCTGACAGTTCGTTCCACGGTGAAGACATCATGGACTCATATACCTTAGACGTGTGACATATTCCTCCATCTTACTGGAAGAAACATTATCGTCTTTTATGTTCAATGAGTTGAGCACGAATGCAGCCATGTTGAGGACAGTGTCAAAAAATACCGGTCCTATGATGCATGTTCCTGTTACACGCCACTAAAAGCCGACAGACCATGTTGGATTCCCCGTTGCTCAGTAGTCTTCTATGAATTCAAACGATCGGGAAGATGAAACCATGCTTCATCACTCAAATGTAATGGATCTAACAAACCGGCTCTAATGCTATTCAAAAATCACGTGCAGCAATCTACACGTTTCTGACTGTCATCCTCCCGTAATTCCAGCACAACTGTCACAGGATGTGACTTCAAATTAAAAGTTTTCAGTAATCTCTGGCAACTTCTCCTACTTACATGCGCCTGTTGGGCAAATTTTCGTGTAGACTTCTTTGGGTTCTCAATAATTCTTCTGTTAATGTCTGTAGTAACTTCTATAGTGCGAACTGATGGAATTCTCTGTCGTTCTACATTTTGCACAGGTCCGTAGCCGCGCCAATTTTTATATAGACTCTGTATTGCTTTCTTTGCTGATAGTCCTTTGTCCGAATACTTGATTCCGAAAATTTCTCTACTTTTCTTAATATAACCTGTTCTCACATATGCCTCCCAATTTAAATTCTTTCTTCTATCGAGAAAATAATTTTGCAGACAGCAGAGAGAAACATCTAACTTCATTGATGAAATAAATTGAAATGCTGGAAGAAGAATGCTAACAAACGATTATTGCATAAAACTGTCCATTGTTGTAGCTGTTTATTTCAGAAGTCGAATTATTGCATTTGCATTCAAAGGGGAGACGGGCTACTTTTAACTGTGCCACCCTGTAGATGAGTTATGTTGTTTGGGCAGCAAAGTAACTGACGATGGCCGAAGTAGAAACGATATAAAATGTGGACTGGCAATGGCAAGAAAAGTTCTTCTGAAGAAAAGAAATTTGTTAACATGCAATGAAGATTTAAGTGTTAGGAAGTCTTTTCTAAAAGTATTTGTACTGAATGTAGCCTCGTATGGAAGTAAAACACGGACGATTAACCGTTTAGACAAGAAGAGAATACAAGGTTTTGAAATCTGGTGCTACAGAAGAATACTGAAGATTAGGTGGTGCATCATGTAACTAATGTGGAGGTTCTGAATAGCGCTGGGAGAAAAAAAACTTGTGGTAGAACCTTATTAGAAGAAGGAATCGATTGACAGGACACATTCTGAGACATCAAGGGATCACCAGTTTAGTATTGGAGGGAAGTGTTAAGGGGTAAAAATTTTTGAGAGAGACCAAGATATAAATACAGCAACTAATTCAGGAGGAAGTAAGTTGCAGTAGTTATTCGGAGATGGTGAGGCTTGCATAGGATACAGCTGTATCAAACTAGTCTTCGGACTGAAGACTACAACAACATCCCGTCCACGGAAGATATATGGGACGAAACACTGAATGTCGCCCTGTGCACAAGTGCCGGCTACTGCGATGCCTTTCTATTCAACTTAATTATCTTTTCATAAATCTGAGCTCGTTTCAGGAACTCCCTCTATTCTCAACCGATTGACACTGCAATCGCATTTAAATCCCCATACACCCAACCAGATTTAGGTTTCCTGTGAGTTTCCAAAGTTGCTCCAGGGCAATGCCTGTACAGTTCGTTTGATTTGCAACTGGAGACAAGACTTCCTTATTGACAAAACTCAGCACTTTTCTCTCAACGGAAAAAATCGACAGACGTAAAGATAATTTCCGGAGTAAACCAAGGAAGCGTGATATCACCGTTATTGTTCGCATTATACGTAAATCATCTATTAGAAAGTGTCGGAAGCTCTTCTAGATTGTTCGCAGGTGATGCGATTGTCTATAAGAAAGTAGCAACGCAGGAAGACAGTATAGAATTGCAGAATGACCTGCGGAGGATCGATAAATGGTGCAACCTCTGGCAGTTGACCCGAATGTAAATATGAGTAAATGTAGAATACCTTGTGTACAAAGGAAAAGAACTTAACTACTGTAAAACTACAATTTCGTTTTTTTTTAGCCTATGCACAATTATTTGCTGGATGTATTCCAACCTCTGTCTTCCTCTAGAGTTTTTACCCTCTACGGCTCCCTCTAGTACCATGGAATTTATTCCAGTTTTTCTTAACAGATGTCCTACTATCTTGTCCCTTCTTCTTGTCAGTGTTTTCAATGTATTCCTTTCCTCGCAGATTCTGCGGAGAACCTCCTCATTCCTTACCTTTCAACATTCTTCTGTATCACCACATCTAAAAGCTTCGATTCTCTTCAGTTCCGGTTTTCCCACAATCCATGTTTCACGACCATACCATGCTGTGCTCCCACCGTACGTTTTCAGATATTCCTTTCTCAAATTAAAGCCTGTGTTTGATACTGGTAGATTTCTCTTGTCTAGGAACGCCCTCTTTTCCAGTGCTAGTCTGCTTTTGGTGTCTATTTGCTCCACCCATTATGGGTTATTTTCCCGCCAAGATAAGGGGAATTTCTTAACTTCTTCTTCGTGATGCACAATTCAGAATTTAAATTTTTCGGTGTTCTCATTTCTGATGCTTCTCATTAGTTTCGTCTCTCTTCGATTTATTCTTATTCCATATTCTATACTCATTGGACTGTTAATTCCATTGAACAGATCGTGTAATTCTTCAGCACTTTCACTGAGAACAGCAATGTCTTATCATCGATATCGTTTCACTACGAATTTTAATCCCGCTCATGAACCGTTCTTTTATTTTCATCGTTGCTTATTCGACGTATAGATTGAACAGTAGAAGAGAAAGACAGCAGAGGCGAAACACTACATCCCAGTTATAATAACCACATCAAAAAAAGTTTTACATCACCTCCGTTCTGAGAGTTCCGGAACCTGTACAGAAAATTGGAACAGAGATCAACATAAACATCATTTCCGCCCTTTTTATTGCTCATTAAAACCACACATTGCATGTTGTACCACCATACAGCGAGACCTACAGAGGTGGTGGTCCTTTTACTGTGCACACCGGTACCTCTAATAAGCAGTAGCACCTCTTGCTTTGATGCATGCCTGTATTCATCGTGGCATACTATCCACAAGTTCATCAAGGCACTGTTGGTCCAGATTGTCCCTCTCCTCAACGACGATTCGGCGTAGATCCCTCAGAGTGGTTGGTGGGTTACGTCGTCCATAAACAGCCTTTTTCAATCCATCCCAGGCATGTGCGATAGGGTTCATGTCTGGAGAACATGCTGGCCACCCTAGTCGTGTTGTGTCGTTATCCTGAAGGAAGCCATTCACAAGATGTGCACGATGGGGCCGCGAATTGTCGTCCATGGAGACGAATGCCTAGTCAATACGCTGCCGATATGGTTGCACTATCGGTTGGAGGATGGCGTACACGTATCGTGCAGCCGTTACGGCGCCTTCCATGACCACCAGCGGCGTACGTCGGCCCCACATAGCGTCACCCCAAAACAGCAGGGAACCTCCACCTTGCTACACTCGCTGGAAGTGTGTCTGAGACGTTCGGCCTGACCGCGTTGCCTCCAAACAAGTCTCCGACGATTGTCTGGTTGAAGGCGTATGCGACACTCATCGGTGAAGAGAACGTAATACCAATCCTGAGCGGTCCATTCGACATGTTGTTGGGCCCATCTGTGCCGCGCTGCATTGTGCCTTGATTGCAAAGATGGACCTCGCCATGGACGTCGGGATAAAGTTGCACATCATGCAGCCTATTGCGCACAGTTTCAGTCGTAACACAACGTCCTGTGGCTGCACGAAAAGCGTTATTCAACATGGTGGCGTTGCTATCAGTATTCCTTCGAGTCATAATTCGTAGGTAGCGTTAATCCACTGCATTAGTAGCCCTTCGGCGGCCTGAGCGAGACATGTCATCGACAGTTCTTGTCTCTCTGTATCTCCTCCGTGTCCGAACAACATCGTTTTGGTTCACTCCGAGACGCCTGGACACTTTCCTTGTTGAGAGCCCTTCCTGGCACAAAGTAACAATGCGGACGCGATCGAACCGCGGTATTGACCGTGTAGGCATGGTTGAACGACAGGCAATACGAGCCGTGTACCTCCTTCCTGCTGTAACGACTGAAACTGATCGGCTGTCGGAGCCCTCCGTCTAATAGGCGCTCCTCATGCATGGTTGTTTACATCTTTGGGTGGGTTTAGTGACATCTCGGAACAGTCAAAGGGACTGTGTCTGTGATACAATGTCCACAGTCAACGCCCATCTTCAGTAGTCTTGGGAACTGGAGTGATGCAAACCTTTTGCAAACCTTTTATTATGTGTGTATATTAATAAAATAGTACTGACAAACACACCAAGAAAAACATTCATACATATATGAATAAGTTATATTATTGCTAATAATAGAAATGTTCATATTTTTTCCATAAAACTGCGAGTCCGTGTTGAATCGTCTATGTTGAGAAACCCTGTAAGTCGGTTCGTTAAAGAGCTCACACAGTCCAGTATGTGTATACTTTGACCTTTACCTTTTGGTTTCTTGTGTTTTCTTATGTGGTTTATTATGTTGCCACTCTTTTCACAATTATTCTCGTGTTAACCTAAAGGAGGCGAATCGGACATCACGGCTGTTAAGTGTTCTTGGCTTACACCTGACTTGATGTAGTTTCAGGTGATAAGTAAATCCATAAACGCTTGTATTATATTTAAGTGTGGATTGCACAGCTCATACTTTTCAGAACAAAGTAAGGGACCGTCCCCAAGAAGAGAGAAACAGAACCAGATCGGAAAACTTCACCTTTTTCTTTTACGTCAACGATTCTCTGGCAAGTTTAATGATAATGCCGTTGCAGTTATGTTTCTCCAGTGAATACTCACTTTCTTTTACTGAGTTTTAGAATGACTTTTTCCATTTAAGAAATTGTTGTCACCTGCTGAGTAATACCACAATGTGTTACACCTCTTTTAATTTGGATACTTCATTCTTGGTCTTCCACTCTTGTTCTATCTTGGTTCTTTTACATAATGGACATCAGCCGTGTTTCCCTACAGCTTACCCGTATTTTTCGCAGAATTTCTAACATCTTGCACCATTTCACATTGTAGAATGTTTCTTCCGGGTCGAAAAATCTATGAACGTTTCTTAATTTTTCTTCAGTCTTCCCTATCAAGCGCTACGTCAGAACTACACTACTGATCATAAATTGCTGTGAACAGTACCTACCGTTAAGTACCTGGGAGTTACTATCCGGAGCGACCTCAGTTGGAATGACAGCATAAAAAAAATAGTCGGAAAAGCAGATGCCAGGCATTCATAGGAAGAATCTTAACGAGATGTAACTCGTCCACGAAGGAAGCGGACGCATAGAAAAGACCCAAAGAAGAGAGGTACGTTTTGCCTCAGGTTCGTGTGGACGACGCCAGAGCGTAACATAAATGCTCAACAAACTCCAATGGGAGACGTCTCAAGAGAAGCGCTGTGCATCATGGAGAGGTTTATAACTGAAATTTCAAGAGAGCACTTTCCGCAAATAGTACATCATGCGGAATGACCAAGACGAGAAAATTCGAGAAATTACAGCTAATACAGAGGCTTACCAATTCTTCCTATGCACCATTCACGAGTGAATCAGGGAAAGTGGGATCAGTTAGTGGTACCAGAAGTACCCTCCACCTCACACCGTTACGTGGCTTGCAGAGTATGTTGTAGATGTAGATGTAAAAAAGGACACGGTCGATTTCCTTCTCAATCCTTTCATAATCCAAAATGTGCTTCATCTCAAGTTACTCTGTCGACGGGACGCTGAACACTAATTCTATTTCCATTATATGAATTCATAATTGCGAATACGGGCAACCATCAGCTGCAGAATGGAATCACGGCAGTGAAAATTTGTGACGGACTGGGACTCGAACCCGCGTTTCCCGCTTATCGTGAGCGGTTGCCTTAGCATTAGGCTCCCTGTGTAGGACGCACGGTTAGACCCAAACTTCCACAAGACGTCAACAATGCGTCTTCGACCTGTATTCATACATCCATTATGTATATTACTGTACAGGTCAGACATTGTACTTGAAAGTCGCTTGCCCGGTATCGGCAGATAAATACGATACTGCAGTGATTGTGTTATTCCGATTACGATGACAAGTTCCTTAGGACATGCATACATATCCAGAGGAACTCTGCATTGTAATCAGAATAACACAGGCACTGCAATATCGTAATAATCTCCTTCCTTCCTAACTGATTGCTGCAGTGGAAAACTCCTCTGATAAGTATATCCTAAAATTTTGTGTAGTGAAACTTTATTTATGGTGCAAGATAACAGACACTTTCGGACACTACATAAAATTTCTTGAACTTGTCCGTTCCTTTGTAAACAGAGCAGTTTACTTGCATTTTTTTTTTTTTTTTTTTTTTTTTTTTTTTTTTTTTTTTTTTACAATCGTATTGACCAACTAGGATCACGTTAACAACTTCAGTTCCTCTTCTTCCTTTGCTGTTGTTTCCTATTTTTCCAGTATTCCCTCATTTTCTCCCCATGAAGTCTCTTCCCTTCTTCTGTCCATGTTGTTCCCGATTTTTTATTTCTTCTCCTTTGAAAGCCTTTCAAATTTAGTTTTTTGTTTTTAAAAGATTTCTTTCTGCTATTTCTGATTCTTTGATGTTGTTTCTTTCAAGATCGTTTCTTACTTCTGTAATCCATGCTATTGTCGATTTCTTCTTCTAGAAATATGGGAGTATTTGTTTTGTTGGTCTATTTCCATCCATTCGGTAGAGATGTCCAAAAGAGGTTAATCTTCGTTTGGCCATTACTTCAGATACTTTCTCTACATTTTTGTAGATCTCCTCATTACTTCTTATTTTCCAACCATCTACAGTTTTCATTGCACCCATTATTTTTCTAATAATCCTTCTTTCCAGTACCTCTAGTTTGTCCATCTTATAGTTCATCGTTAGTCATTCAGATCCATATAAACATTCTGGTCGTACCACTGTGGTGTAGTGTTTTAGTTTCGTTTTTCTAGATATACATTTCTTGTTGCAAATATTTTTGGTCAAACCATATGCTCTTTCCATTTTGTTAATTCTTACATTTATCGCAGATTTTTCTAGTCCATTCTGTTGTATAGTTTCTCCAAGATATTTAAATTTATTTACTCGCTCTATTTTACCTATTTGTGTTTCTATGTATTTTGGTGCATTTTTTATATTTGTCATGAATTTTGTTTTTTCAGCTGAAATCTTGAGACCAGTTCTGTTTGCTAATTTTTCCAGAAGTATTGCGAAATCATCCGCAAAAGACAAGCAGTTTACCTTAATTCCATTTGTTTTCCTTCCCAGAGTTATTGGTTTAATTTTGTGATTTTTTAGCTCCGAATTCCAGATCCTCACAACTTTTTCTAGAACAAAATTAAACAGTAAAGGTGATAAACCGTTACTGTTTTCCTTCCCAGAGTTATTGGTTCACTTTTGTGATTTTTTAGCTCCGAATTCCAGATCCTTACAACTTTTTCTAAAACACAATTAAACAGTAAAGGTGATAAACCGTCACCTTGTCTAACACCAGTTTTTATTTCAAAAGGCTGAGATACTTCTCCCATATATTTGACTTTAGATACTGTAACTGTTAGTGTTTCACGAATTATGTTTGCTAGTTTTGATTTAACACCAAATTCTCTAATGACCTTATCTATCGTTTCTCTGTCTATACAGTCAAATGCTTTTTTGAAATCTATAAATGACACTAGTATTGGTTTGCTGGTTAACATTCTATGGCGAATTATTGACTTTAAGTTAAAAATTTGTTCTGCACAGGATCATCCCTTTCGAAAATCACCCTGATATTCTCCTAGTTGTTTGTCTAAAGTATCTACCACTCTGTTGAGGAGAATTTTTGATAATATTTTGAATGTCACTGGCAGAAGTGACACTCCTCTGTAATTACTGACATTTTGTTTGTCTCCCTTTTTATGTAGCAGGTGGATTAATGCTGTTTTCCATTCAACTCGAATCTTTTCATTTTTCCAAATGTTCTCAAAAAGCAGCTGTAGATCATTTATGATTTTTGGCTATGACCAGTTCAATAATTCTGCTGTAAAGAAGTCTTCCCCACTTGCTTTATTGTTTTTGAGTGTTTTGATGGCTTCATGAATTTCTAGCTCTGTTGGCGGGAAATCTTCCTCTAGATTTTGAGGTGTCACTGGAAATTCTAATTTATCTGTTGGGACGGGACAGTTTAACAACTTTTCAAAAAAAATTTGCTAAAATTTCACCATTTTCTTTATTATTTAATCCTATTTTGCCATTTTCATATTTGAAACAAATACTTGGTGCCTGATATCCTTTAAGTATGTGTTTAAAGGTTTGGTAAAAATTTCTAGAATTATTTTTGGTGAAATTTTCTTTTCTGTTTCAATAAGCTGACGATTTTCAAAGTTCCTTTTGATTTCCATGATTATTTTTGATGTTTCTTTTCTTTGTTGTCTGAATTGTTCAAGGTCTTCCTCTTTTTTCGAACATCTCTATTTTCTCCATTTTTGAGCTCTTTGTATTAGTGCTTCTTCACACTCCTCATTCCACCATGTCTTCTTTTTATTCTCGACCAATCCTAAAGTTTTCTCTGCTGCTTGAGTTATTTTCATCTGGAGTTCACGCCAATCACCTTCTTTACTTGTCTCAATTTCTTCTCTAAATTTTTATATATTTTCTTTTGTGATATTAGCTGTTGTGGTGTTGTATCTGATCACTTTCTTGGTCGCCTTCTTTGCTTTAGATGGGAGAAATTTTATTTTAATCTTAGAGAGATAATGATCTGAATCGAATTCCCCATTTCTGACTATTTTAACATTCATAATTTCCGTGATGTACCTTTTAGATATGGCTACGTGATCCAGTTGAAATTCGCCTAGGTTTTGATTTGGATGTCTCCAGGTCTTGGCTTTTCTTGGCAGTTTGAGGAAATGTGTGGACATGAGTTTTAACTGGAACATTTTACACATGTTGATCAGTCTTTCACCATTTCTGTTTGTTCTTGAGTGTGCTGGATTTTCACCTACAATAGTTCTAAATTAATAGAAATTTCAGATTCTAAAAGATCCCAGAATTTATTTACTTTCTCCAGATTTCCTCTGCTGTCAGCATTTAAAAAGGTGCATGACAGTTTATGAGGGTGTAACTTTTATTCTTGCACTTCATTGTTAACATGGATATCCTTTCTGAATTCGATCTAAATTCTGTTACACTATCTACGATTTTTTTGTTTACATAAAATGCTGTTCCAAACATCGGCATGTTTTCCGTTATTCTCACTGTTGGTTTAACTTTATAAATTCTATAATGTTGTGTATCAACTAAATCCCCATCTAAGAATCGTGTTTCCTGAACTGCAATAATCTGTATATGGTTCTTCTGCAGAAGTAATTCTAATTCCTTTTGTTTCCCAGTTTTCAGAAGAGAATTTACATTTAAGGTTCCAAAGTAGTACTTCTTCTTGAACTGAAACTTGGAAGGCTTTTCTATATATTTCATCTTTTCTTCATCGCAAATGTTGGGACTCCCCAGAATCCTAGGTCCCATTGCATTACATGATGTAATGGTGGATTCCTCATCAGAGCTACCTCCTCGGGTAGAGCATCCATTGTGCGAACTTTCCATATTGCGACTTGAAGCTGTAAATTGTAAAGAGTAGGGAATCCAAGGTCATCCCAGAATTCCCAAAGTAAGACCAGGTTGTTAGCCTGGCATATTATTTATTCAGCCGCCACTAACATGTGGAACAGACGCTGTCGGGGTGCCGCCACTGCCGGCCGCGGTGGCCGTGCGGTTCTGGCGCTGCAGTCCGGAACCGCGAGGCTGCTACGGTCGCAGGTTCGAATCCTGCCTCGGGCATGGGTGTGTGTGATGTCCTTAGGTTAGTTAGGTTTAAGTAGTTCTAAGTTCTAGGGGACTTATGACCTAAGATGTTGAGTCCCATAGTGCTCAGAGCCATTTGAACCATTTGGTGCCGCCACTAACATGTGGAACCGTCGTACCCTCTGTCCATTTTGGCCTTGGACAAGAAGCTGCCTCTTCCGCCGGCTCCGCCGTACCAAAGTCCATCTTCTCCGCCTTCGCTGCCGTTGAGGTCTTCACCGTATCCCTGGCAAGAAGCCCTCACGAGGTACTATCACCCAGGCCAGGTGAACCAAGGTTTTTTAACGAGGTGTTACTCCTCCCCCTCCTCCTTTCTCAACCGGGCTTGGGACCGGCTATGGCGGAGTTTTACTTGCATTTACTTTATAAGTAATTTCTAGAAAGGAAGCCAAGAACGAACATTTGAAAATCATGCAAAGAACTTATAAACTTACTTGCATTTACTTTATAAGTTCTTTGCATGATTTTTAAATTCTAGAAATTATCCTCAGATTTACTGATGTACATCGGAAGCTAAAATCACCTCTTATTTGCAGTGGCATAATAGCTTTGGAGAGGCATACTTCCCTGAACTATTCCCACCATTTGCTGACGGCTTAGATAAAGATACAAGCATTATTGTGACAGACTCGCGATCGGCATTGCTGCTCCTACGGTATCGTGTCGTCAGTAACACCAACAATCACTTGCTGTACCAGATCATAGATTGTACGGCAGCACAACAGCATTTTAACAAGAATATCACCACGCTGTGGATAAAGGGCCGACTTGCTATCAGGGGCAATGACGTGCTCTCTGAGAGTGGCATCCAATACGGGGCAAAGACGTTTAAACACGTTTCTTACACAGACCTTCTGCAAGACGTGCGCAGCGTATCAGAACCCTGTGGAACAATGAGTTGTGCCTATAGTACCAACAAAGTGGAAGGCATCACATACCCCTGCACGACCATGCTGTTTGTTTATTGTGTTTTAAACTGGGGACCTAGAAATGACGGAGAGGCTTCATCCCGCCGAAGCCCTCGGAGATTTACACCCCCACAACAGGACACAACAGTCCACCCACCCCACCGCCGCCCCACACAGCACCCAGGGCTATTGTGCGGTTCACCCCGCGGGAATGTCTCATACCAGACGAGTGTAGCCCCAGATGTTTGCGTGGTAGAGTAATTATGGTTTACGCGTACGTGGAGACAGTGTCTGCATAGCAATCGCCGACACAGTGTAACTGAGGCGGAATAAGGGGAACCAGCCCGCATTCGCCGAGGTAGATGGAAAACCGCCTTAAAAACCATCCACAGGCTGTCCGGCACCCCGACCTCGACACTAATCCGTCGGGCGGATTCGTGCTGGGGACCGGCAGGCCTCCCCACTCCGGAAGCTGCGCGTTAGACCGAGCGGCTAGCCGGGCGGGCACATGAGTATGGTACTTTCTTGGTATGTACCACAGAAAGTTTCTGGTCACCATGTTACGCCTCCGCTTTAAAAACGGACGGAGTATTGGCAACAACTGACTGACTCATCCCTGTGTGACCATGGCACAGAGGACGACGTCGACCACATCACTCTCGGTTGCCCTCTGCGACACCACGTGACAGCAGAACTGCTACAGTGCTTGTTGCTTAGTGGACAACAGCTTACTACTACCGCGACGACACTACTCGCAGTGCATTTAATTGCTCTGCATAAATCAGTATAATTATTCTATGTGATGCTTAGGTGTACGTGTGTTCGCGCGTGTATGAATGTGTGTGTGTGTGCGTGCGCGCTAGCGCGCGCGCTTGTCTGTGTGTGTGTGTGTGTGTGTGTGTGTGTGTGTGTGAGAGAGAGAGAGAGAGAGAGAGAGAGAGAGAGACAGCGAGAGAGAGAGCGACAGAGAGAGAGAGAGAGAGGATTGTATGTACTGTCCCTTTTCAATTTATAACGTGTCATGTTCTGGAATCTGACTGAATGGACAATATCCGAAGCCACAATAAAGGAAATAAAAACTATTTCCAGCAAGCCTAATGCTTAATGAGTAAGCTATACATTACTCTGTGGCAGGATAAGTAATTTTCATTGACTGCTACACTACGTTCATTGTGACAGAGATACTGACACCATTTTTCAACAGTCATCAAGTCTTTGTAAACAACGTTCGGAACGTTCTACCAGCCCTTCAGCTCCTCGGCGACAGATACCTGCTCCTTGGTCACGGACACGTTCGAGAACCGCAGAGTGAACGTCCTCGTCACTACTGTTACAAATGGTTCAAATGGCTCTGAGCACTATGGGACTTGACATCTGAGGTCATCAGTCCCCTGGAACTTAGAACTACCTAAACCTAGCTAACCTAAGGACATCACACACATCCATGCCCGAGGCTGGATTCGAACCTGCGCCCGTAGCGGTCGCGCGGTTCCAGACTGAAGTGCCTAGAACCGCTCGGCCACACCGGCCGGCTATGGGACCAGTAAACATCCAAAGGCAGCAGCATTCATAGTTAGATATACCGACTTCATTTAAATCTGATTACAATTAACGAACAAGCCTTCCAGTTGATTTTTTATCTCCAAGACAATGAAATTTTGACTACAGATCTAGGACCTCGAAATAATTAATAACAAGCTACTCGGGCAGTCAGCCCTTTTAAATGGCCAAAGGCTATCCCAGCTGTAACTAATTAGCTATTCTATTCCACAGCAATAAATTGCTAGGCTTATCCACAACATTCAATTTTTAAATAGTTAAAATTTTGTCCCAAAACAACAATAATGGTAAAGCTACACTTAAACAGCTGGACTCAAATAATTAATAATCTTTCCCCACACAATAACAATGACAAAAGGTTAGACAAATCACTTTCTATAGTTAGAGAATCTTTCTTCCAGAACAATAATAATGATAAATCTGTACTTATGCAGAGGGGCTCAAATAATCTTAGAGTGTCAAATGTTATACAAATCAGTTTAAATACTTAAAGAATTTTTATCCTATACAATAATAACGATAAAGCTGCACCTACACAGCAGGAGGCTCAAATACTTAATAACTTCCCCGCACCATAAAATGACAAAAACTTACCCAAATCAATATTTTAAAGTAAAAATATTGATAGCCGGGTATTACAATAGATGAATGTAAATGCAACTCGTGCCCCACCAAAAGACACACCATGGCTCTGGACTCCAGACGAGATGCAGGCCACAGCGCCACTAAATACGTTACTCGCCGGAAATTCCGAAAGGAGGCACATCTGTTGAAATGGTTCAAATGGCTCTGAGCACTATGGGACTTAACATCTGAGGTCATCACTTCCCTAGAACTTAGAACTACTTAATCTTAACTAACGTAAGGACATCACACACATGCATGCCTGAGGCAGGATTCGAACCTGCGACCATAGCAGTCGCGCGGTTCCGGACTGAAGCACCTAGAACCGCTCGGCCACCTCGGCCGGCTCGCCACATCTGTGCCCCACTAAGACTGGTCATGAACGACAGACATTACCATTATCATATACAATTCAAAAATAAAAGTACATATGCAGGACACTGCATCAAGTACTTCCCCTGTCCTTTCTTTCTTTTTTCTTCTATAGGTACTGGACGGAAACAGGGAATGTCCAGAGCAGACCAGACACAAGCGTCAGCGAGCGAGGCCACGCCACAAACGAACTTACGAACAAGTCGAGTGGTGCTTATAACAGTGGTGCTCACTGCACAGCACACGGGCCTCACTATGTCAAACAGACTGGTTCATGGGATGCCGGTGTGAACTCGCCCAGCAAGGAAACAAAATATATATGGAGCCGTCAGCAAGCTAACACGTGTATTCAGCCCAGCCCAGCCCAGGTAAAATTCGTAACTTACAGCAAGAATGAGGTCAGCTCATTCTAGGCCAAATTTCGACTAGAAGACAATACTATAAAACATATTAATGAGGTAGAGGCAAATAAAATTAAACCGTGCAAGACAGATACTTGAAGCACAAATCAGAACTGCTCCTAAATCAACACAAGACGAGCAAGTTCAAATGGCGCTGAGCACTATGGGACTTCTGAGGTCATCAGTCCCCTAGAACTTAGAACTACTTAAACCTAACTTACCTAAGGACACCACACACATCCATGCCCGAGGCAGGATTCGAACCTGCGACCGTAGCGGTCGCGCGGTTCCAGACTGTAGCGCCTAGAACCGGTCGGCCACAGCGCCCGGCAGACGAGCAAGTCTCCGATGTTAAAGAACAATAAAACCAGCTCCATTAAAGGACATTAACCAACGCTGAGAGCGTCACTCGTGTTGCCTAGCGTAATCATGCAACACACTTCCTATTACGTCCGAGCCATTACGACGGGAAAGATAGTCAATAACAAGACCAACCAGGAGCATCCGGGGAAACAAGAAATTCACACAGTGAGGTCAGCTAGCCCACCACCAGTACTCAGCAAGGTGGGTTCACTTTAGATTAGGAACCCGAACCAGCAAACGGCCGCCCGCTGCAATGTCGAATATAGCAGTCACAATGAAAACAAGCTTATAATTTGAGATAGAACATCAGACGGCTGTCGCGCAACCAACACGAACGCTCTCACTCACTCACACTTGAAAGAACCAGCCGTCAGCAAATCCAGGGGCAAGAAAATACTATACCAGCGGCACACATATCCGCTCTCCAGGAAATACTCGGCCAGGTAACGCCGAGCGTCCACGGCACAGCGCAAGAGACTCGGCCGCGCACCAGCTCTAGTTGTCCCCGCTGCCAATCCGTGCAGAATCGACACGCAGCGCCGTCCGGAAGGAGGAAGCGTCCGCTGCTCACCGGTGTGTGGTTCCTACTCCTTGCCACCTGGATCCACTGCTCCCAGCTGCGAGAGACGGCCAGCAGGCGGCGCTGCGGCCCAAACCAAGTGCATAGCTCAAAGATGGCACAAAGTGCCTGCATCGAGATATCGCAAGGGAGTCACATGGCTCAAGGGTACTACCAGGAGCCACAGAAAACTGTGCAACAGGAGTAGCATTCGTTATGAATTATAAGGAAGGGTAGAATGTGAGTTACTGCAAACAGTTCAGTGATAGGGTTGTGTTGGTCAGAAAGGACAGCGAACCAACGATAACAACAACAGTTCATGTACAGATGCGGACGTAACAAGCAGATGATGAACGGATAGAGTATGTAAGGGGAGATCAAAATCTAGTAATCATGGGGAAATAGGAGAAGGATTAGAACAAAGAGGTACGAGGTGAGTAGGTAGTAAGACTGAGAGAGGACAAAGACTGACTGATCTCTGCGAAAAATAAATTTCAACTATAATAGTGAGCACATCATTTATGAATCACAACAGGTGCACGTAGATTATATTGTTTTTGCTAACGGAACGTGGCGGTAAGACGTGAATGAATGAAGTTGTCTGCCCCCGTTTCCCGGTTACTTGGAACACATGGCCTCACTTGTTAATTTCCTGTTGTCTTGACCGTGGCCGCCAAATAAATCCTTTTCGTCTAGCGGAGGTTACTGATAGGTAAAAGAGAACGTTTGCAGAAGACCACTGGGGAATTCTGCTGACAAGAAGACTGTCAGATCTGGCTAATATTTGAATACGAGGGTTGGAACTTAAATAGTGGCAACTATTTATTCACAACGGATACAAAAGAGTTACATGTTTGCACCTGTTACTGTCTTTCAAAGTAGTCACCAGCGTTGTGTAGAACCAATTGCCAACGATGTAGAAGGTGTAGTATACCGTTAGCAGAGCCTGTTCTATTGATGGTGCGAATGGAGGGGCCTACTGGCCGTCGAATCCCTGGAACAGTTCTGAAGCGAATGCCACGAAGTGGTTCCTTCAACTTCGGAATCAAATGCACAGTATTACTGTTCGTTTTTGGAGCATCACCTGCTACCAGCTTTCCGAAAGAAGCGGCGAACTTTTTTGCGCATCCCACCCATCATTTTGCAGGACAATGCGCGGGCGCGTACAGCGCAAGCTGTGGCTGCTCTGTTCGGTCGATGGGACTGGGAAGTACTGTACCATCCACCATATTCCCCGAACCTAAGTCCTTGTGACTTTGATTTGATTCCGAAGATGAAGGAACCACTTCATGGCATTCGCTTCAGAACTCTTCCAGAGATTTGACAGGCAGTAGACCGCTCCATTCGCACCATCAACAGAACAGGCTCTGCCAACGTTGACTACGCCTTACACATCGCTGGCAACGGATTCTACGCTGGTGACTACATCGAAGGACAGTAACAGGTACAAACATGTAGCTCTTTTGTATCGGTTGTGAATAAATAGTTGCCACTATTTAAGGTTCAACCCTCGTATATTGTTCGAGAAATACACTGAAATTCGAGGTAGCCTTTCCATATGTAAAAACGGTTACTCCATCCATAATTATTCCAAACCTGGTGTGGAACTGTCTTGCTGAATATCAAGACACGTAAAGCAAGTAACTGAAACATAAACGAGAGCTACTGAATAACTCGTTCAGTCCCTGCTTAGACAGAGTGTGTACTGAGAGTTATTTTAAAATCATTATTAGACAAGAGAACTGAGATGACTGAAGCCCACGCAGGGGGAGCACATATTACCTAGAGCCAAAGCGTGTCCATCCTTATCACGCCTACCATTCGGGATACTAAGGATTGCATCACTATTGAATCACAATCGGAATACTCGCGGCTATATTACCCATCAAAACAGCACTAATACGAGCTATGGCATCCACGGCTGTTACCAAGAACAGTAAGCGTGCACAGTAACTTGAGAATGGCGGCAATGCTGTTTCGCTACAGAGCTAAATCTTTGTTTAGAGCAGTTTTCATTCAGTTCAATTCTGTATCAGTTACATCTTCTACATGAAATGTTTCCCTGTCATAACATCTCAGCAACCATCTGCCGTAATACATGTCGTAGTTCTACATCTAATCTGTCATTCATATTTGCTTCTTATTTGAAATCCACTCAGGAAAATCCTTAGAAAATCTTTCTCCTCTTAGTCTCTTATTCAGCAGTAGAAGTATCTAATTTTATACCTATGACCAGATTCCTTTACTTGAGTTTGTTCATCGGATAATTGTATTGTCAGATAAGCTTTGATATGAGGTTACCTTCCATTCCGAAAGCTGTTGCACTCAGCGACTGTTATATTGACTTGTAAATTACAGATTGCAACCAGCAGTCGTCCTTTTTAAACTTTATTGTGCAGATCTAGATTTCGGATAAAGTTAGCCATTCTCAATGCACTACTATTTTCGCTCAGTGCATGTAATGCCTGTTGGTCGGGTCTCGTCCACAGTTCAATGACTGTTCGAACTACCGTAGCAGTATATGCTGTCGTAGGTGAAGTTTGAACTGCAGTTGTTCTGGATATGGGTACTATCGTGAATGTTACGTCAGTCAGTTTACATAGTAAGATTCGTGAGATCACAAGAATAGCAACATTTCCCTTACAGAATTTTCAAGTTATTGGAGTTATTGGTGTCAGAAGGCGAAATGTCAAAATGCAGGTGGAAGTTATAATAGGAAATCGAGTTATAAAATGCCTGTTCCTAATCATAAGAAGGTTCATTGTAGAATGCATTTTCGGCGATGAATTCGTAAGGGAGAAGGACGCTTCTTCTCATGCATATGCTTTCTAAACATCGATGGCAAAATTATTGTAGTTGATTTAGTAAAAACAAAGAAAGGACATGGTAGATACAGTCAAAGCTTACATGTAAAGTTTATTAAGATGAAGACTGTATACACCAATAGTACACCTTCACGCTGTAGTCCAATTTAGAATAGTGAAAATAAAGTAAAGGATAAGCCATTGATTCTCACAACTGGTTGAATTTAAAAAATTGCTTTCAAAGTATGTGCACGCTTTTGAGAAAAAACTAGGTATTAGTAACACACAGCAATAGCGAATGGAGTTTCTTCCCCAAGAACAATACTGTCAGAATACAAACTTCATTACATCGGCCAAGAGAGCGGCAATTGCTAATGAAATGTGGCAAATGCCCAAATAGAGAGTTATAGAGCCTTCAGTGTCACTATATTCCAGGGCTCTACTAGCTGTGGCAAAGCCCAGTGGAAACATTTGCCTAGTTTTAGACGCAATAGATATCAACAAAATCCTTATCCCCACATGAACCAGGCCGAAGTACTTAGATGAACAGTTGCAAAAGTTTCATGACGTTAAGAACCTTACCGGCATCTATTTGAAATTTTCGAACTGGCAGGAAAACCTATTGAAAAAAATCCACAAAGTATACCGCTTTCACATTTGGAGGAATGAGTTGTAAATCTTGTGTATTGCCGTTTGGTGTACTCCTTACTGACCCATACACAGTCTTAGGGTATTTATACATTGATAATCTATTAATAGTCAACTTTAGATGGGAAAAGCATGTCGATTTATTGGAAAGAACATTACAAAAATTTTGCGAAGCAGGTGCTACAGCAAATCCACAGAAGTTAAAACTTCTAATGGACAAGATTAAATTATTAAGCCGGATAATTACTTCCACGGGAATAACACCAAATCCAGATAAAATCAGTGCTATAAAGAATTTGTCTTATGTTATTGTTGTGGTTTTCAGTCCTGAGACTGGTTTGATGCAGCTCTCCTTGCTACTCTATCCTGTGCAAGCTCCTTCATCTCCCAGTACCTACTGCAACCTACATTCTTCTGAATCTGCTTAGTGTATTCATCACTTGGTCTCCCTCTACGATTTTTACCCTCCACGCTGCCCTCCAATACTAAATTGGTGATTCCTTTTGTTTGGTAGAACATGTTCTACCAACCGATCCCTTCTTCTGCTCAAGTTGTGCCAAAACTTCTCTTCTCCCCAATCCTATTCAATACTTACTCATTAGTTATGTGACCTACCCATCTAATCTTCAGCATTCTTCTGTAGCACCACATTTCGAAAGCTGCTATTCTCTTCTTGTCCAAACTATTTATCGTCCATGTTTCACTTCCATACATGGCTACACTCCATACAAATACTTTCAGAAATGACTTCCTGACACTTAAATCTATACTCGATGTTAACAAATTTCTCTTCTTCAGAAACGCTTTCCTTGCCATTGCCAGTCTACATTTTATATCCTCCCTACTTCGACCATCATCAGTTATTTTGCTCCCCAAATACCAAAACTCCTTTACTACTTTAAGTGTCTCATTTCCTAATCTAATTCCCTCAGCATCACTCGACTTAATTCGACTACATTCCATTATCGTCGTTTTGCTTTTGTTGATGTTCATCTTATATCCTCCTTTCAAGCCACTATCCATCCGTCATCTGATATTCCAAGTCATTTGCTGTCTCTGACAGAATTACAATGTCATCGGCGAACCTCAAAGTTTTTATTTCCTCTCCATGGATTTTAATACCTACTCCGAATTTTTCTTTTGTTTCCTTCACTGCTTGCTCAATATACAGATTGAATAACATTGGGGAGAGGCTACAACCCTGTCTCACTCCCTTCCCAAATACTGCTTCCCTTTCATGTCCCTCGACTCTTATAACTGCCATATGCTTTCTGTAGAAATTGTAAATAGCCTTTCGCTCCCTGTATTTTACCCCTGCCACCTTCAGAATTTGAAAGAGAGTATTCCAGTCAACATTGTCAAAAGCTTTCTCTAAGTCTACAAATTCTAGAAACGTTGGTTCGCTCTTCCTTAATCTATCTTCTAAGATAAGTCGTAGGGTCAGTATTGCCTCACGTGTTCCAACATTTCTACGGAATCCAAACTGATCTTCCCCGAGGTCGGCTTCTACTAGTTTTTCCATTCGTCTGTAAAGAATTCGCGTTAGTATTTTGCAGCTGTGACTTATTAAACTGATAGTTCGGTAACTTTCACATCTGTCAACACCTGGTTTCTTTGGGATTGGTATTATTATATTCTTCTTGAAGTCTGAGGATATTTCGCCTGTTTCATACATCTTGCTCAACAGATGGTAGAGTTTTGTCAGGACTGGCTTTCCCAAGGCCGTCAATAGTTCCAATGGAATGTTGTCTACTCCGGGCGCCTTGTTTCGACTCAGGTCTTTCAGTGCTCTGTCAAACTCTTCCGCAGTATCGTATCTCCCATTTCATCCTCGTCTACATCCTCTTCCATTTCCATAATATTGTCCTCAACTACATCGCCCTTGTATATACCCTCGATATACTCCTTCCACCTTTCTGCTTACCATTCTTTGCTTAGAACTGGGTTTCCATCTGAGCTCTTGATGTTCATACTAGTGGTTCTCTTATCTCCAAAGGTCTCTTTAATTTTCCTGTAGGCAGTATCTATCTTACCCCTAGTGAGATAAGCCTCTACATCCTTACATTTGTGCTCTAGCCATGCCTGCTTAGCCATTTTGCACTTCCTGTCGATCTCATTTTTGAGAGGTTTGTATTCCTTTTTGCCTGCTTCATTTACTGAATTTTTATATTGTCTCCTTTCATCAATTAAATTCAATATTTCTTCTGTTACCCAAGGATTTCTACTAGCCCTCGTCTTTTTACCTACTTGATCCTCTGCTGCCTTCACTACTTGATCCCTCAAAGCTACCCATTCTTCTTCTACTGTATTTCTTTCCCCCATTCCTGTCAATTGTTCCCTTACGCTCTCCCTGAAACTCTGTACAATCCCTGGTTCTTTCAGTTTATCCAGGTCCCATCTCCTTAAATTCCTACCTTTTTGCAGTTTCTTCAGTTTTAATCTACATTTCATAACCAATAGATTGTGGCCAGAGTCCACATCTGCCCCTGGAAATGTCTTACAATTTTAAACCTGGTTCCTAAATTTCTGTCTAACCATTATATAATCTATCTGAAAACTGTCAGTATCTCCAGGCTTCTTCCATGTATACAGCCTTCTTTTATGATTCTTGAACCAAGTGTTAGCTATGATTAAGTTGTGCTCTGTGCAAAATTCTACCAGGCAGCTTCCTCTTTCATTCCTTAGCCCCAATCCATATTCACCAACTACGTTTCCTTCTCTCCCTTTTCCTACTACCGAATTCCAGTCACCCATGACTATTAAATTTTCGTCACCCTTCACTATCTGAATAATTTCTTTTATTTCATCATACATTTCTTCAATTTCTTCGTCATCTGCAGAGCTAGTTGGCATATAAACTTGTACTACTCTAGTAGGTGTGGGTTTCGTATCTATCTTGGCCACAATAATGCGTTCACTATGCTGTTTGTAGTAGCTTACCCGCATTCCTATTTTCCTATTCATTATTAAACCTACTCCTGCATTACCCCTATTTGATTTTGTGTTTATAACCCTGTAGTCACCTGACCAGAAGTCTTGTTCCTCCTGCCACCGAACTTCACTTATTCCCACTATATCTAACTTTAACCTATCCATTTCCCACTTGCCTTATATCAGAACTAAAAAAGCTCTTAATACTTTTTTGGACCATACTCATTTTTCAGATGATTTGTACCTGATCAACTTTTGAATAGCACAGCTTTATTGCCCTTACTCATTTTTCAGATGATTTGTACCTGATCAACTATTGAATAGCACAGCTTTATTGCCCTTATTAAATAAAAATGCAGTGTGGGTATGGACAACGGATTACCAGAAAACTTTTGATCCAGTAAAACATGCTTTAATTACATCATCGAGATATGTCCAAGGAGTTCTGTCTTGTGACTGAAGCCTCATTCGTGGGTAATGAAAATTATGACAAGCAAGTTATTCATCTTATAGGTTTTGCTAGCTGCACATTATCAGAATGTGAGCTATTCCACTCTGCTACTGAGTTGGAAACTCTACTTGTAGTTTGATACTTTAAGACGTTCAGTTAGTAAGTTTATGGAACAAACATCAAAGTCTTCTGTGAACATCAAGCATTAAGCTTTCTTATGTTATGTCATTTACTCCAAGCACACTTGGCACATTGGTAACAATTTTTACTAGAGTACAATTTTAAAATCACACGCAATTAAGGAAACGATAATATAGTGGCAGATGCTCTGTCATATCTACTTCATGGTTTACCTGAGTACACAGAACTTACAGAACAAACCACTGATTATAACACATCACTAATGAAAGACAGTAATAACAGAGAATATTATTTAGATGTGTGTAGAAATATGGAAGATTTGCGAAGTGCTGGCCAGTGCATGTGTAAAGTTAAAACAGTGCTTTCATAAAATCCTACTGAAAAATTAAAACAATGTTACAAAATATACAATGAGGTTCTATTCTATAGATGTTATGTTCGATATAACACATGGTGTGTTCACATTCCAGCTGCATGTGAGGATGCCTTAATTTCTTACAAGCATCACGTGTGGGGGCATTATGGCACAATTAAATGTATAGCAAAGATCTATTTGCCTTTTTGTTTTCCTAAGAGGAGCACAGTAACTGCTTAAAACATGTTCCATACGTCAGAAAACAAAATCTGTGAACAAAAGATGTCATATGGCATTGCATCTTATAGTAGCGACAAAACTCCTATAAATCCTTTCAATTGATATTGCAGGATGCTCTGCAAGAGGCAGAGATGAGTATGTAGCACCTCTTTATGATATTTTTGCCAAGTGTATTAAAGTATATGCTACAAAGTGTATTGTAGCAGGTCCGATGATTAAAAGAACTGTGAACGATTACACATCTACAGTTGCCCAACCTGTCACCTTGCTGTCAGAAATGCATCAAACTTCACTTGGCGAGCATGGAAAACATTTTATATGAACACCAGGCTAAACAAAAACTATCATCAAGATTTCATCCAGTAGGTAATTACACTACAAACATTTTCTGTGAATTGAATGGCTTTGCACACACTTATACATACAGTCAACAGACATGTTGGGTAGAATATCTAGAGTTATTCGAACAGATCACAAATGACTTGCCACTGTAGACAACACAGTGCACTCCAGTTGAACTAGTATGGAAGATGAAAGAGAAGACCGAATGTACAGTTCTGCATCCATGTCTTCAGAGACAAGAATGTATCTGGGAAGAAAAGTTAAGACAAACCTTAGTCGCACCCAATAAACACACTTGAGAAAGTTTGTTATCAATTATGAAAAATGCCAAGATATCAGGTAGGAGGAAGTATTCTTTTGAAAACTCACATGAAATCTTCATTTCCACACAAAAAGAACTGTAAGTTGTGGGTGTTTTACATGATTCCTTATAAAATACTTTGGTTCCCACATCCTAAAATCAACAAAATTAGAAGATTGTATGCCCACCAATACCTTAAGAAATGTCTACATGAATGATTAATCTTATTTGTATATTAAATTACATTCGTGTGTAGATATGAATTATTAAATGTAATTTAGAAACTAACGTAATAAGTGATGTTTGTTGAAATGTCAGAGCCATATGCAGGCATGGTATCCACATGGATGGAAAAAAAGCTATGTGATTAGTTTACTGGTACTTAGATATTTGTTACAGGGAGAAAATGCTGCTGCTTCAAATCCAAAGTGATGTCTTGGAGAAATGATTTACTGAGTGTCGAAGTATGCATGTTGTTAAAAAGATTGTTCCAATAATTACATGGAGCCCATGGAATCCTGTTGCAACAAAGAATGTTGATCCATATACTGCGTCTGCGATAGTAAAAGGTGCTTCTATTCTTAACATTTCTTGGTGGTATATTAGTTCTGTTTATCTATGTCACAAGAATTGCATATTGCCATTCGTATTTTGATCGACTCTACTGTCTGACTCTTCTATATGTCATATAGACTTATTACTAAGCCTTACACTGCCTATGTTACTCAAAAATTACTTGAAATGTTTGTGTGCATAGACGTTGTTAGAAATGCAAAGCCATCATTACACCACGGAACATAAAACTGTGATACTTCACGTACACACTGCACTTTCGTGTTGCTGATGTATTTTCGCAGACATTTTAGGCTTGGCATGAACACTGTTATACTTGACATGTGTCACAGATGTGGAAAATATTCAGTTTGATGCTATGTTGTGCCTTAAACTAAGTATGGTACTCAGATCTCAAACTATGTGCATCGTCACCTGCTGGTGATGAAAACAACAGGAACTCAAATCAACAGTTAATTTATTTTAGTTCATTTTATTTCACGTTTTTGATGTTTTGCAGAATAACAGTTAATAGTAAAGTTAATTTTCGATAACTATGTATTACTAATTTGTTAATTACATTGCATAAGCAAATTATGACTTTGAAATACTTATGGATAGTATGTGCCAATGGACTTGCCACATTTGTAAAACTCATTTCCGTCAGATAATTAAAGTTAAATGCTGTCAGGTTTGGCTAGTACTTTGATGGTGACTGTCCAAGTGAGCCAAGTACTGTTGGTAAGTGGAGTGCACTCAGCCCTTGTAAGGCCAAATGAGAAGCTATTTGATTGAGAAGTAGCGGCTGTAATCACGAAACCTGACAACTGCTGGGAGAGCAATCTGCTGAGCACGTGTCCCACCATCTTCACATCCTGTGATGGGCCTTCTGAGGCCTGTTCGGACCGAGTTTGGTATGGACAGTATGTTATATGCTCATTCTAGTATTCCAAAGCGAACAACACGTAGCTTTCATTGAAATTTATCGATGTGGCTGGTCTGCGTCTACATCTAAATCATACTCCGTAAGCCACATATTGGTGTGTGGCGGAGGGTACTTTGGGCACCACTATCTAATCACTCCAACCCTGTTCCACTCGCCAATAGTGCGTGGGAAGAAGGATTGTGGATAAGCCTCTGTATTGGCTCTAATTTCTCGAATTTTCTCCTCGTGGTCAATACGTGAGATGTATGGGGGGGGGGGGGGGAGTAATATGTTGTTTGACTCCTCCTGAAAGGTGCTGTCCAGAAATTTTCACAGTAAATCTCTCCGTGATGCACAACGTCTCTCTTGTAACATCTTTGTTTAGTATCTCCACAACGCTCTCTCGCCAGCTAGAAGATCCCGCGAGGAAACGCACCGCTCTTCGTTGGATCTTCTCTATCTCCTCTATCAGTCCTACTTGACACGGATCCCAGATAGATGAACAGTAGTCAAGACTCAGGCGAACAAGCTCCTTATAACCTACTTCTTTCGTGGATGAGTTACATTTCCTTAAGATTCCTCCGATTGAGTCTTGTGTCTGCTTTTCCCACTATCTGTTTTATATGCTCATTCCACTTAAGGTCGCTCTCCGATAGTTACGCCTAGATATTTTACGGCAGACGCTCTCTCAAGCTGTTTGTCATCAATGGTGTAGCTGTACAGCAGTGGATTTCTTTTCCCATGCATGCACAATATATTACATTTATTTACGTTCAGGGTCAACTGCCAGAGTTTGCACCATTCATCAATTCTCTGCAGGTCGTTCTGCAAATTCTTACTATCTTCTTGCGTTGCTACTTTGGTATAAACAACTGCTTCATCTGCGAATAGCCTTAAAGAGCATCCGACGCTTGCTACTAGGTCATTTATATATATTGTGAACAGCACTGGTCCTATCACACTTTCCTGTGGTACTCCGGATATTACCTTTACATTTGTCGATTTAGTTCCGTTATGAGCCACGTGTTGAGTTCCGTCTGCAAGAAAGTCTTGAATCCAATCGCTCTTTTTTTTTTCATTAAACGGCAATGCGGGACGGTGTCAAATGCTTTACTGATATCAAGGGACACGGCATCAGCCTGAGCGCCGTTGTCCACTGCGCTGTGGATCTCATGGGGGAACAGAGCGAGCTGAGTTTCGCAGGATCTCTGTTTGCGGAATCAATGTTGATTTTTATAGAGGAGCTGTTCATTTTCCAAGAACGTCATAATTCTTGAGTATAAAACATATTTCATAATTCTACAACAGATTGACGTGAACGATATAGGTCTATAATTCTGTGCATCTGTCTTACGGCCTTTCTTAAAAACGGGAACGACTTGCGGTTTTTTCGAGTCGTTAGGTACGTTTCGTTGCTCAAGCGATCTACGACAAATTATTGCTAGAAGGGGAGCAAGTTCTTTCGCATAATCTTTATAAAATCTTATAGGTATCTCATCTGGTCCTGAAGCCTTTCCACTACTGAGCGATTGTAGCTGCTTTTCAATTCCGCGAACGGTTATTTCAATATCTGCCATTTCGATGTTCGCACGACGACTGATAGGAGGGACAGTGATACGATCTTCCGCATTGAAACAACTTCGGAAGACCGAATTCAGAATCTCGGCCTTCTCTCTGTTATCTTCCGTTTCGGTGCCGGTGTGGTCGCTGAGAGAATGAATAGATGATTTTGACCCACTTACTGATTTTACGTACGACCAAAGTCTCTTTGGGTTTTTACTCTTGTCGATTGACAACGTCTTACTTTCTAAATCATTGAACGCTTCTCTCATTGCTCTCCTTACGCTCGTTTTCGCTTCGTTCAGCTCTTGTTTGTCAGCTAGGTTTTTATTTCTCCTGAATCTGAGATGATGTGCTCTTTGTTTACGTAGCGCTTTTCTAACACGGCTATTAAACCGTGGTGGATCTTTCCCATCTCTTAAAACCTAACACGGAACATTCTTGTCTAGGGCATATTGAACGATGCATTTGAATTTTTTCCATTTGTCCTCCACACCTTCGTCCTCATCACCGACTAGTTGATGCTGACTGCTGACATATTCTGAAATTTTTATCCTGTCACCCTTGCTGAGCAAATACATCTTCCTGCCTTTCTTAACATTCCTTGCAGTACCCGTCGTCATACATGCTGTCACAGCCTTACGATCACTGACACCTTCCTCTTCGTTAACTGATTCGAAAAGTTCAGGTCTGTTTGTTGCCAGGAGGTCTAAGACGTTACCCTCGCGAGTTGCTTCTCTAACTGTCTGCTCAAGGTAATTTTTGGACAAGACATCCAGAACAATGCCACACGATTCCCTGCCTCTGGCACCAGGTTTTATGGCATAACTCTCCCAATCTATACCTGGAAAGTTGAAGTCACCCCCTATTACAATGGCATGATCAGGAAAAAGTCTAAACGATTATTTGAAGTCAGTAATGACAACGTAGTTCACAAAATCTTCATTATTTCGTGCAGTTCAGACACTTTTTTGAGTGTGATCAAATTTTTTCGTAAACAATTCTGGTCTTTTAGATACTTTAAGTACAGTCCAGATGAGGCTACATTGTAATTTGCTCTTTCATTTTAATGGTGGGCAAAACACTCTGATTTGGTGAGAAGAGAGGAAGGTGCTACATTATGATGTGTGTGTGTGTGTGTGTGTGTGTGTGTGTGTGTAGGAAGTATCTTTGCCATTTTATATGAACCTGTCGTTTTTATGCATCATTTCAATATAGCACTGTTATTGGCTGAAGAGCAGGATGGGGAGGGACAGGGGGAGGGGGGGGGGGAAATTGATGTGGCCTGAATGTTTTTCTTTTTCCAGTAGAATAGTATGACTAATTCCATCTTGGATTTTTGAGTGGTTCTTTCATTTCAGTACTATGCAGTGATTAACTAGAGAATGGGAGGGTTGGGGACAGTAGGGAGGAGAGAGTGAGGGGAGAGGAGAGGAGGGGCATGGCTTAATGATGTCATGCATTCAAGGTCATTCCCCTACCCCTGAGTGGAGACAACGTGCACTAACACTTGAACCTTTAAAGTCAAGTGGATGCCACCTTGGTTTGTAACAGCACTGGTTTAGCATATTTCAATAAATACAAAGTGAATGGAGTAGTTGTTGTGACTCCACAACGTTGACATTCACGTTCATGGAATAACTGCATCTCCTCCGTTCACCACAACCCCCTACAATCATGGTACACACGGTGTGAAAATGGTCACATTCTGAGCGAAACCGATAACCACTGCAAATCAGTATTTTATTGCTGTGTAGACCGTGTTAATTCATTTTCTGAAATATCTTATAAAAGTTTAGTCACATTTATTCCTCTTCTTCCATCGCTCTGCCGTTCCCAGCAAGTTATTCTACGTTAACTTCGCTTCTGCTTTGTACTTACACCACATACTGTGCTAATCATTCAGTTAATTTGTGGGGTGACGTGTAATAATCAAGTGGTCTGTGTTATTTTTTATGTTGTTATGATAAGATACTAAAACTGACTGTGCATGAATTTCACCACTGTCGATGTCTACATGAGACTGAAAAATATTCTTTTGTTGTCAAGCAGAAATCAATGAAGACTATACTGACCATAATTTACAGACCGAAAGTCCAAATTGCTCTTTGTGCTCATTGAAAAAAGATATTCCTACTTGCTATTTATTCAACAGGATCAGGAACTATGACTATAAATAAACGTTTCAAGTTTTAATTGATGGATATATTCTGTAATATTCCACGAGCACCAATTTTAAGTCTTATTATTTTAACTAATACACAAATCGGAGCCAGCACTGTTAACAGTTCAGAACCGAGCTCTACGAGAAGTTTCAAGTAAAACGGTCTATCGCCCTAATTTATAATTACCAAAAGTTCATTGCTCACCTTGAAATTCGAAAATAATCTCGCCACTTGCCATGCGGTTTTGTCAACATTACGGGTGGCACACAAACAGTTACATTCGTGGAATTTAAGTGATCCAGGACGGTGCACACTTCTCGTGAGATCACTTCCTACTGTTACCAAAAACGCATTCAGGTCTGCCCAGCTCTGACGTTGTCCGAGGCGCAACGCATGCGGGCGCTTGACTGACGTGGACAGTTTGGTATCTCGGTGTGAAGTATCTCTGCTCACTGCCTCTCAGGCTGTATCTCTATAGTGGACTGCCAAATGGGACTTCTGTTATCAACCGCCCTAGGCACAAGTAGCAGTATCTAAATGACACCGTTGTCGGATATGTATTAATGAAAAGCTCTGTTGTTTAACACTTTACAATCTTTTTAATTTTTATGTAAGTGGAGTTAAGTTTGCTTTAGTTACTGAGAAGGTTTTACTGCGTTTTAACTTTGCTGGATAGAATCTTTAGAACAGAACCGACAGTAGAACATAACAGCCTCTTTAAGATTCCCTGTAACCACTGTTATTTACAATACAGTCTGCACTCTTGGTACCTCTGTATTATTGCGTGAATGTTATCGAGTGCTGTCATTAGAACTTTCTATTACAAATGCAAATGATAGTTAAACAACAGTAAGGGCGTTTTCGTTCCAAATTTCGTTTTTAATAAATAATTTGAAAACTAATACAGGTAGCTTGTTGGTGTCCCATATTTAACGTTAGAGGCTACAATAGAATCTTCAGCTTTAGAAGTCTAATATTTAGCGGTTTGAGTTTTCCGAAAAAACGCCGCTTTTAACCAAAATATTGCTCTGATCAGTTTCAGACTTGCAACTTTTAATATTAACATACATTTACATATTCTGAACAATTTTTAGCTTTGTAGTTTTATTATTCAGCACCACGTATTTTTTTTTTTTTTTTCTTAAGATCGTATATTTTGTCTTGCGTAATCATTTCATTATTCTGAGACTACGATGTTAACATGAATATACTTAAGTGTAGACTGACGAAGTTTGGAAAAGTTATTTTAATCTTTAATTTAAGTCTTAAATTACGTTACGAAACTTTGTTCTTATGATTACGAGGCACTGCCAGTAGTGAACTAGAGTAATCCCCGGCACACTCGCTCGCCTCTGTGCCCATACAACGATACAGTGCTTGTTTCACCTCACCACCCCTTATTTATTTTTGTGAAAAAAACTGTTTTCGAACAAAATTAAATAACATCTGTGGCGTGTATCCCTGTGAGCCACTTTCACTAAAGCATTTAAGTTAGAGGGCGAAAGTCACTATGGTTGGTGTCCTTCTCATTTTCTTCTGCATACAGCTTGTAGGCTGCCTTTCATGAAGCTTCCATATCCCTGAGAAGCGAATAACACAGCCCAAGCTTCTGTTCTCAACTTATGTCTAGAGGAGAATATAACACATTTTATACTCTATTTTTCTTCTATGACTTAAGTAGTTCATTGACAAGTTATCAGAGAGAAATTTTCTTTTTAAAATTTATTTCGAAAATTATTATTACCTTTTTCATTATGGTTATTGGCAATTCAATAATTCATAAAATCTTGAAGTTACTCTATCTCCCTTTCACAAGTTAATTCGCCATTAAACTTTACATGCTTTAGCTATTATGCTCTGAAAGTCAACACAGGTTTTTAGTTTAGTCACATTTTGGGCTAGTTTGCACTTTTCTTCATTACTTAACTTAGAAATGTGAGTAAGCTCTACTTAAAATGACTCAATTACTGTATGGGTCAGTGTGGTAAAGAAGTTATTTGTTCAATAGCAGCTACCTTGCTTTGTTGCACACATAATTGAAAAGCTCTTTTTATTATAACATGCCAGTACTCTTCAGTCTGAATTTCTTAACACATTCGTTCATCTGCATTGTAGCGTGTGTATTTCAATATTCATTTGTTAATTGACCATTTGTCTTAAGCAAGATTAAACGTTTCTTAGCAGCCATTGCACACCGTTTTTCCAACATTTTACCCTACACGTCAACCGACTGATTCCATTACTCCTACTACTCCCTGTCTGCAATAATCCAAGCATTTCACTTTCCTAGATATTTCGACGCTTCTTTCTCCCTACCATCTCCGTCAGCGTACTGGGTTCATTTACACAATTTTTTGGCTTGTTCCTCACACCAAATTCACACATCTCCTTTAATTAATCTCAAAACACTTTGGCTTTCCTCTATTGGCACTATATTATTAATCTCTCTTACCTACAGACCCCCCATTAACTATGGACCTTGCCGTTGGTGGGGAGGCTTGCGTGCCTCAACGATACAGATAGCCGTACCGTAGGTGCAACCACAACGGACGGGTATTTGTTGAGAGGCCAGACAAACGTGTGGTTTCTGAAGAGGGGTAGCAGCATTTTCAGTAGTTGCAGGGGCAACAGTCTGGATGACTGACTAATCTGGCGTTGTAACATTAACCAAAACGGCCTTGCTGTTGTGGTACTGCGAACGGCTGAAAGCAAGGGGAAACTACAGCCGTAATTTTTCCCGAGGTCATGCGGCTTTACTATATGGTAAAATGATGATGGCGCCCTCTTGGGTAAAATATTCCGGATGTAAAATAGTCCCCCATTCGGATCTCCGGGCGGGGACTACTCAAGAGGACGTCGTCATCAGGAGAAAGAAAACTGGCATTCTACGGATCGGAGCGTGGAATGTCAGATCCCTTAATCGGGCAGGTAGGTTAGAAAAGGGAAATGGATAAGTTGAAGTTAGATATAGCGGGAATTAGTGAAATTCGGTGGCAGGAGGAACAAGACTTCTGGTCAGGTGAATACAGGGTTATAAATACAAAATCAAATAGGGGTAATGCAGGAGTAGGTTTAATAATGTATAAAAAAATAGGAGTGCGGGTAAGCTACTACAGACAGCATAGTGAACGTATTATGGTGGCCAAGATAGACACGAAGCCCATGCCTACTACAGTAGTACAAGTTTATATGCCAACTAGCTCTGCAGATGACGAAGAAATTGAAGAAATGTATGATGAAATAAAAGAAATTATTCAGGTAGTGAAGGGACACAAAAATTTAATAGTCATGGGTGACTGGAATTCGACAGTAGGAAAAGGGAGAGAAGGAAACATAGTAGGTGAATATGGATTGGGGCTAAGAAATGAAAAAGGAAGCCGTCTGTTAGAATTTTGCACAGAGCATAACTTAATCATAGTTAACACTTGGTTCAAGAATCATAAAAGAAGGTTGTATACATGGAAGAATCCTGGAGATACTAAAAGGTATCAGATATATTATATAATGGTAAGACAGAGATTTAGGAACCAGGTTTTAAATTGTAGGACATTTCTAGGGGCAGATGTGGACTCTGACCACAATCTATTGGTTATGAAATGTAGATTAAAACTGAAGAAGTTGCAAAAAGGTGGGAATTTACGGAGATGGGACCTGGATAAACAGAAAGAAGCAGAGGTTGTACAGAGTTTCAGGGACAGCATAAGGGAACAATTGACATGAATGGGGAAATGAAATACGGTAGAAGAAGAATGGGTATCTTTGAGGGATCATGTAGTGAAGGCAGCAGAGGATCAAGTAGGTAAAAAGACGAGTGATAGTAGAAATCCTTGAAAGGAGAAAATAAAAAAATGCACTAAATGAAGCAGGCAAAAAGGAATACAAACGTCTCAAAAATGAGATCGACAGGAAGTGCAAAATGACTAAGCAGGCATGGCTAGAGGACAAATGTAAGGTTGTAGAGGCTTATCTCACTAGGGGTAAGATAGATACTATCTACAGGAAAATTAAAGAGACCTTTGGAGAAAAGAGAGCCACCTGTATGAATATCAAGAGCTCAGATGGAAACCCAGTTCTAAGCAAAGAGGGGAAAGCAGAAAGGTGGAAGGAGTATACAGAGGGTCTATACAAGGGCGATGTACTTGAGGACAATATTATGGAAATGGAAGAGGATGTAGATGAAGATGAAATGGGAGATACGTTACTGCGTGAAGAGTTTGACAGAGCACTGAAAGACCTGAGTCGAAACAAGGCCCCGGGAGTAGACAACATTCCGTTAGAACTACTGACGGCCTTGGGAAAGCCAGTCCTGACAAAACTCTACCATCTGGTGAGCAAGATGTACGAGACAGGAGAAATACCCTCAGACTTCAAGAAGAATATAATAATTCCAATTCCAAAGAAGCCAGGTGTTGACAGATGTGAAAATTAGCGAACTATCAGTTTAATAAGTCAGAGCTGCAAAATACTAACGCGAATTCTTTACAGACGAATGGAGAAACTAGTAGAAGCCGACCTCGGGGAAGATCAGTTTGGATTGCATAGAAATGTTAGGTCACGTGAGGCAATACTGACCTTACGACTTATCTTAGAAGAAAGATTAAGGGAAGGCAAACCTACGTTTCTACCATTTGTAGACTTAGAGAAAGCTTTTGACAATGTTGACTGGAATACTCTCTTTCAAATTCTAAAGGTGGCAGGAGTAAAATGCAGGGAGTGAAAAGGAAGCAGTGGTTGGGAAGAAGTGAGACAGGGTTGTAGCCTCTCCCCGATGTTATTCAATCTGTATATTGGGCAAGCAGTGAAGGAAACAAAAGAAAAGTTCGGAGTAGGCATTAAAATCCATGAAGAAGAAACAAAAACTTTGAGGTTCGCCGATGACATTGTAATTCTGTCAGAGACAGCAAAGGACTTGGAAGAGCAGTTGAACGGAATGGACAGTGTCTTGAAAGGAGGATATAAGATGAACATCAACAAAAGCAAAACGACGATAATGGAATGTAGTCGAATTAAGTCGGGTGATGCTGAGGGAATTAGATTAGTTAATGAGACACTTAAAGTAGTAAAGGAGTTTTGCTATTTGGGGAGCAAAATAACTGATGATGGTCGAAGTAGAGAGGATATAAAATGTAGACTGGCAATGGCAAGGAAAGCGTTTCTGAAGAAGAGAAATTTGTTAACATCGAGTATAGATTTACGTGTCAGGAAGTCATTTCTGAAAGTATTTGTATGGAGTGTAGCCATGTATGGAAGTGAAACATGGACAATAAATAGTCTGGACAAGAAGAGAATAGAAGCTTTCGAAATGTGGTGCTACAGAAGAATGTTGAAGATTAGGTGGGTAGATCACGTAAGTAATGAGGAGGTATTGAATAAGATTGGGGAGAAGAGAAGTTTGTGGCACAACTTGACTAGAAGAAGGGATTGGTTGGTAGGACATGTCCTGAAGCATTAAGGGATCACAAATTTAGCATTGGAGGGCAGCGTGGAGGGTAAAAATCGTAGAGGGAGACCAAGAGATGAATACACTAAGCAGATTCAGAAGGATGTAGGTTGCAGTAGGTACTGGGAGATGAAGGAGCTTGCACAGGATAGAGTAGCGTGGAGAGCTGCATCGAACCAGTCTCAGGACTGAAGACTACAACAACAACCTACAGACTGCCTTATTTCCGACATTAAAACTGCATACTTCGTCTCTTAATCACTTATAAGTCACCATTCATCTATAGTCATTTTCGGGAATCAGTTCTACTTACGTGGAACATATTACAAACTAACAGCATATATATAACATTAAGACATACATTCCTTACTTACTATAGGCACAACGGAGCACGAAACTTGGAAAGGAATTGAAGTTTCATACAGCTGTGACCGCGCACTACACCAAACTGTGTATCTGCCAAATATTGGCAGACTCTCTGTAGAATCTAATTACTGTCAATTTTGAAAGGTTTCAGATCTAAAATGTTTCGTACACTTAGTACTCTCTTATTTTTCCGGTTTTCCAAACGATGAGCATTTTCATGAGCCTTACCTATTATTTTGAATGGTCTTTGATAAACATGCATACACTTCTTCGTTTCCACTAAAATTGTCTGAGATTCACCAGGAATATTTGAGAATACATTGAGATGACTGGTTAATACTTCCCTTAATTCTGCCCTTTGCTTATCAATGACTGGTTAATACTTCCCTTAATTCAGCCCTCTGTTTATCAGAAATTTGATCTACTGACAATACCTTAGCCTCAGTTTATTCCAGGATGTAGTATTCTTCCTATTAGCATCTTGCACGACATTCCCAAATTAGGTATCTTTCTGCAAGTATCCCTCATCCCTTATTATTCTAACAGAACAGTTCGCATGCTTCATTATTTCTGCCCACACAATTTCCTCCACAGAAACTTTAGCCTTCAGATTACTGTCATTGTCGAAGATGTTAGCCTTTACTTCATCTTCTTCCTCATCGGATTCATACCAGTTAATTTGTCCATAATACTGTCAACTAGAAAGCTAGAGTAGTTTAGTACATTACTGTTACTGTCTGTTCCTATTTCATCATCCCTGTTATCGATTGGTGTGTGCTGACTGACTATGGTCTCTGTGTTATTATTGGCTGAGTCACTGTTTCCGCCTGGGAGCTCAAGTTTCCTCATATACAGAACTTAGTTCACTACACCCGGCTTGTTGTGTTCATTCGATTCAGAATCACTTCGGGTAGCATTCTGCTCTCCGCCTTGTCTCAATGGTACATTATTTATATTTCTGCCTTCGTCATAATAATTCCTGTATCACGTCTTTGACTACGGTAATTAAAACGTGTACTCTGAACTTCCATAGCTCTATCATTCACGTTCCCAGTGAATTATGTGAGGACCTATAATTATCCTGCACCTGCTCTTCAAAAGCAGGTACTCTTCCTACTCATTCCCGATACGCAGAGAACCTACCCATATTATCTCTAGGTGTGGAAATGATTCTTTTTTGTCGATACCAAGATAGCTTGCCTTCTAGCCCGTGATCATCGTTTCTGGTTGCATCATTTTCGTCAGATGGGACAGCCATGAAACCCACTTTCTAGAGATTTCTTTAACTGATTCACAACCTGGAGTAAACATTTTAACACTCAAATATTCTTTCATAACATCATTTGTTTGTTGTGCTCTTTAAGAAACGCAGTCTTAAATTCATAAAGAGTTTTGCATCTAATAGTTACATCAGCTGACTCTTGCAAAGCATCTTCTGACAGATGACTTACTAGGACAGAAATTTTCTCACACTCTGACCATGCATATAGTAGAACATCCTCAAAATCATCCCGGAACTCTAACGGGTGAATTTGTTTGAGTGGGTCAAAATGTTAGAACTGATGACATCCGATAAAAACTGCGTCCTCTGAAGCAACATGTTGTGCGGCAGTATTACAAGAGCTACCAGATGTTTCTCAATTTTCTGTTTTTGTAATACTAGTATTTAGTGCTTTTACTTGTAGTCTAATGCCCCCACTATGTCACAAAATTTTTTATTAACATCCTAACATAATTTCACACACTCAGATTTTATTTCTTTAATATCCTTCTGACAAGCATTTATTTTATTAGTTACTCCCGCAGACCACTTAGAACAGAGAGTAGATTCATTGCCTGTTTTCTCTCACAACCTCCCACCAATGAGATCATCTGTGTCTTTTAAATCTTTACGGACTTTACCAATTTCTGTTTCGAAAATGCTATGCAATTTAGTTAGCTCTTGCTGTACTTTGACTTGTAGTTCATGGTGGTTAGAATTAATTTTATAATTTATGCTACTCAGTTTTTTTGTTCATTTCATATTTTAGTTCTTTATGACTAGGTTCAGTCTTACTAAAATGTTTACTAATGGATTACACCTTATTATTCAGTTTTTGTGGTGTGATTCAAGTTCAGAAAACGATAACAGCGTCCAATCTGATACCTCTACCTTGCCACTTGGCATTTCACTGGGTTTAAAGGAGTTTCTAGCATTCCCTGAGTCGACTGAATTTCAGGAATACTGTACTCACTTTCATTATCTGATAAAGCTATTAATTCTACTTTTTTTAGATGAACGTCAATTTCATCATGATCAGAAATCGGTTCTAACTTCGCAGTAACCTTTAAATTTACTTCCGATTGTAATTTCGACAAATCAAGCTCAGATTTTGGAGCTATTATTTTAATAGAACCATCGTCGTTAATTTCAATGTCTACCTCTAAGGATTCATCGTCAGAGGCTGGTTCCTTCTTAACTTTCACGTCACCCTTATCAGTATATTCCATTTTTAATAGCCTATTAGAAGCAGTTAACAAATACTTTAAATGTTCTTGACTTAACTGCTATACCCCGACGAGCGATGCCGGCGCGATGTAAACGGAAACGTGATGCGATGCCTTGCGACGTAAATGCAGACAGCAGCAGCAGCTGTGGCGGCGTGGTTATCGCCTACTGCAGTATTTCCATAGGGACCTGGGCGCCGGTGAGCGCGCCCATTAGATTTCAGGTAACTTGCTGGTTCACGCAGCTCTGCGTTTTCTTCTAACCTCAGCACCGGTGGTAGACGCGATATAGTGTCGTCCTCTTACCAGCTTCCGTCACTCTCAAGGTTACTGTCACTAAAGTTCACAATTTACTTTCCACACTCGCGAGCAAATCTTAACACTGTTTTCGCACTGGTTTCGACGTATTTCGTTTCGGAATCTTGTTAGTGCCAGCCGAGTTCCCTGTTTTGTACCGATCACTTTCACAGTTCAGTTTCCCGGCCAATGCACCATACGTGGGATGTTCGGTAATAGGCAAATGACCTGTATTTTTCGTTATGTCGTTATGAAAAGACTTTAGTACGTTCTTTTCATCTACTTTCGCCGTCTACGTAAGCTTGAAAAAAAATGTTTTTGCTCTCAGCCAGAAAGCAATAGAGAACACACTGACATAATTTACAGCCTGCAAATCCTCGTTTCTCTTTGTACTCAGCGAAAGAAAATGTTCCTACTTGCTATGTACTCGGAGGAATCAGGAACTACGAACATAAATAAAAGTTGCGAGTTATAACTGATTGATTTGTTTAGTAAAAGTTCACACGTACAAAATATGAGTCTTAGTACCGTAACTAATGTCCCTACCGGTTACAGAACTATTAACAATTCAGAGGCAACCCCTACTAGGACTTTCAAGTAAAATGATCTGTCGCCCTGACTTCTTATCACGAAAAGTTAATTTCTTGCCTTAAAAGTGGGAAATTGTCTCTGGCCACGCAGTTTTGTCTATAGTACGGGCGCCACACAAACAGCTACTTCCGTGAAATCTAAGCGATCTAGGACAGTGTTCAATACCTGCAAGTACATTCCTACTTTTACCGAAAACGCATTCAAGTCTGGCCAGCTCTGACGTTATCCGAGGCGCAACGGATGCGGGCGTTTGACTGACGCGGACAATGTGATATCTCGATGCGAAGTGTCTCTTCTCATTGGCTCTCTGGCTGTACTCCTAAAGGGACGCAGCGGGCCGCCGAGAGGAATATCTGCTACCAACCGCTCTAGGCACAGGTAGCAGTAGATAGATTAGGCTCTTCTTGGATATGTATTAATTAAAAGCTCTGTCGTTTAACACCTTAGAATATTCTCAATTTTTATAGAAACAGAGTTAAGTTTGCTTTTGTTACAGAAAAGGTTTTAGCTTTAATGAACTTAAACTTTGCTGGTTAGAATCTTTAGAATAGAAGTGACGGTACGAATTGACCCATGAGCTGTCTCTTCAAGATTCCCTGTAACCATTGTTATTACAGTACAGTCTTGACTCTTGGTAAATCTGTGTTATTGCATGAATGTAATCGAGTGGTGTTACTAGAACTATCTGTTGCAAATACAAATGACAGCTATCATGAATAAGGACGTTCTCGTTCCAATTCTGATTTTAAGTGAATAACTTAACAATTAGTAGAGGCAGCTTATTGGTGTCACATATTTAGCGTTTTTACATATAATTGAGGCTACATATAACTTCTTATCTTTTTTGAGTCTAATGCTTACTGGATTCAATTTTTCGTCTTTTCATCTTTAATTTTACTCCTAAATTTTGGTGCAATCCTGCGTTAAGCACAGCCTCTTATAAATGAAATAGATTCAGCTGAATTTTCCTTAATACTGCGTCCACAAAATTAACCAAATGGACATAGAAATTGGTAATGTAGTGGATTTTTACAAACTATGTAAATAAAATAACACAGAGATCTTTTACATTATTACAAAATTAATTCTGTGATTTAGAATTTTCAGTCTTTACCTGAAAGACAAAGACAAAAAAAATTCGCTCTTTATTAGCTTTTCAGTAGCCACTCAACTGATCACAAGTGCAGGCACTATGGCATGCATCCTGTGAGCCGCTTTCACTAAAGCATTTAAGTTAGAGGGTGGGAAGTCACTATGGTTGGTGTCCTTCTCGACGCTCTGTTACAAAAACGGGAAGGGGAGGATTCACTGTGGTTCGAGTCCTTCTCACTTTCTTCTACATATGGCTCGTAGGCAACCTTTCGTGAAGCTTCCATATCCCTGAGAAACAAATAACATAGCCAAACCTTCTGTTGTCAACTTATATCTAAAGGAGGATACAACACATTCTATACTCTGTTTTTCTTAGTAACTTAAGTAAGTCATTGAAAAGTCATCAGAAAGAATTTTTCTTTTTAAAATTTATAATTCCGAAAACTAGTATTAACTTTTACATTGTGGTTATTGGCAGTCCAATACTTCATAAAATCTTGAAGTTTCTGTAGCTCTCTTTCACTAGTTAATTCATTATTAAACTTGGCATTTTTTATAAACCTTAGACATTATGCTCTGAAAGCTAACATAGGTTTTAAAAATAGTCACATTTTCGGCTAGTTTGCATTTTACTTCATTAGGTTAGATGACGCTTTATTTAGAGAAACGAGTAACCCTTGTAAGCTCTTCTCCATGTGGCTCTATTATCGTACAGATTGACATGCTAAAGAAGTTGTTGTTCTATAGCAGTTACTTCGCTTTGTAACACACATAATTAAAAACAGTTTTCATTATGACATACCAGTACTCTACAATCCGCATTTCGTAACACATTGTTTTATTTGTGTTGTTGCCTCTTGACTCAATATTTACCTGTTAATTGACCATCTGCCTCAAGTTAGATTATGTGTTTTGCAACCCTTTTTACAAGACTTGAAGGAATTACACAACAATTTTCCATCATGTTACTTATATGTCAGCCTACTGACTCCATTACTCCGATTTCTCCTTTTTTATCCATATATTTCACTTTCCTACATATTTCGGCTGAGCTCATTATTTACACATATTTTTGGTGTGATCCTCACGTTACTTTCGCACATATCCTATAATTAATATCAAAACACTGTGGCTTGCCTCTATTGGCACCATATTATTACACTCTCTTGCCTACAGACACCCTGAATTCCAACATGAAAATTATTCACTTATGCCGAGTTTATTCTATCACGTTTTAGGAAATTTCAGCTTCAATTACTTCTCTTAAGGCAAAGCATCTGTATTTAGTTGTTACTAATCCTTTTTGTACATTAATCCTTTTGTGGATCTTATTTATTATATGTTTACTTTTGCCATTATTTTTTATTATCGGTGCTCATGAGTTACCCATTGTTATTTTAACATTAAGAATACTATTACAAACCACCTCTCATATTCTCTTGTAAGTTATCATTCGGATTTAGTCATTTAAGGGTATATTGCTTACTTACTAGGAACATAGAGACAAGGGTATTGTCAGGAGCGCCCCAGGGAAGTCTGATAGGACTGCTATTGTTCTCTGTATAAATAAAAAATTTGGCGGACAGGTTGGGTAGCGATCTACGGTTGCTTCACCTGCATCTACATCTACGTGATTACTCTGCTATTTATAATAAAGTGCTTGGCAGAGGGTTCAATGAGCCACCTTCAAGCTGTCTCTCTACCATTCCACTCTCGAACGGCGCGAGGTAAAAACGAGCTCTTAAATTTTTCTGTGCGAACCCTAATTTCTGTTATTTCATCGTGATGATCATTTCTCCCTATTTAGGTTGGTGATAACAGAATGTTTTCGCAATCGGAGGAGAAAACTGTTGATTGGAATTTAATGAAAAGTTCTCGCCACAACGAAAAACGCCTTTGTTTTAATGACTGCCACTCCAATTAAAGTATCATACCTGTGACACTGTCTCCTCTATTTCGCGATAATACAAAACCAGCTGCCCTTCTTTGTACTTTTCCGATGTCATTCGTCAGTCCCACCTGATGTGGATCCCACACCACACACCAATACTCCAGAATAGGGCGGACAAGCATGGTGTAAGCAATCTCTTTAGTAGACCTGTTGCACCTTCTAAGTGTTCTGCCAATGAATCCCACTCTCTTGTTTGCTCTGCCCACAACATTTTCTATGTGATCGTTCCAATTTAGGTTATTTGTAATTGTAATCCCTAAGTATTTAGTTGAATTTACAGCCTTCAGATTTGTGTGACTTTTCGCGTAGTCGAAATTTAGCGGATTTCTTCTAGTACTCATGTGAATAACTTCACACTTTTCTTTATTCAGGGTCTGTTACCATTTTTCGCACCATACAGATATCTTATCTAAATTAGTTTTGATCATTTGATGACTTTAAAAGACGGTAAATGACAGCATCATCCGCAAAAATCTAAGAAGGTTACGCAGATTGTCTTCTATGTCGTTAATATACACTCCTGGAAATGGAAAAAAGAACACATTGACACCGGTGTGTCAGACCCACCATACTTGCTCCGGACGCTGCGAGAGGGCTGTACAAGCAATGATCACACGCACGGCACAGCGGACACACCAGGAACCGCGGTGTTGGCCGTCGAATGGCGCTAGCTGCGCAGCATTTGTGCGCCGCCGCCGTCAGTGTCAGCCAGTTTGCCGTGGCATACGGAGCTCCTTCGCAGTCTTTAACACTGGTAGCATGCCGCGACAGCGTGGACGTGAACCGTATGTGCAGTTGACGGACTTTGAGCAAGGGCGTATAGTGGGCATGCGGGAGGCCGGGTGGACGTACTGCCGAATTGCTCAACACGTGGGGCGTGAGGTCTCCACAGTACATCGATGTTGTCGCCAGTGGTCGGCGGAAGGTGCACGTGCCCGTCGACCTGGGACCGGACCGCAGCGACGCACGGATGCACGCCAAGACCGTAGGATCCTACGCAGTGCCGTAGGGGACCGCACCGCCACTTCCCAGCAAATTAGGGACACTGTTGCTCCTGGGGTATCGGCGAGGACCATTCGCAACCGTCTCCATGAAGCTGGGCTACGGTCCCGCACACCGTTAGGCCGTCTTCCGCTCACGCCCCAACATCGTGCAGCCCGCCTCCAGTGGTGTCGCGACAGGCGTGAATGGAGGGACGAATGGAGACGTGTCGTCTTCAGCGATGAGAGTCGCTTCTGCCTTGGTGCCAATGATGGTCGTATGCGTGTTTGGCGCCGTGCAGGTGAGCGCCACAATCAGGACTGCATACGACCGAGGCACACAGGGCCAACACCCGGCATCATGGTGTGGGGAGCGATCTCCTACACTGGCCGTACACCACTGGTGATCGTCGAGGGGACACTGAATAGTGCACAGTACATCCAAACCGTCATCGAACCCATCGTTCTACCATTCCTAGACCGGCAAGGGAACTTGCTGTTCCAACCGGACAATGCACGTCCGCATGTATCCCGTGCCACCCAACGTGCTCTAGAAGGTGTAAGTCAACTACCCTGGCCAGCAAGATCTCCGGATCTGTCCCCCATTGAGCATGTTTGGGACTGGATGAAGCGTCGTCTCACGCGGTCTGCACGTCCAGCACGAACGCTGGTCCAACTGAGGCGCCAGGTGGAAATGGCATGGCAAGCCGTTCCACAGGACTACATCTCTACGATCGTCTCCATGGGAGAATAGCAGCCTGCATTGCTGCGAAAGGTGGATATACACTGTACTAGTGTCGACATTGTGCATGCTCTGTTGCCTGTGTCTATGTGCCTGTGGTCCTGTCAGTGTGATCATGTGATGTATCTGACCCCAGGAATGTGTCAATAAAGTTTCCCCTTCCTGGGACAATGAATTCACGGTGTTCTTATTTCAATTTCCAGGAGTGTAGATCAGGAACTATAGAGGGCCTATAACACTTCCTCGGGGAACACTAGATATTACTTCTGTTTTACTCGATGACTTTCCGTCTATTACTACGAACTGTGACCTTTCTAACAGGAAATCACGAATCCAGTCGCACAACTGAGGTGATATTCCATAGGCACCCAGTTTGGTTAGAAGACGCTTGTGAGGAACGGTGTCTAAAGCCTTCTGGAAAAGTAAAAATATGGAATCAACATGACATTCACTGTCGACAGCACTCATTACTTCATGAGTACAAAGAGCTAGTTGTGTTTCGCAAGAAAATATTTTATGTATCTGTGCTGACTATGTGTCAATAAATCGTATTCTTCGAGGTACTTCATAATGTTCGAACACAGTATATGTTACAAAAACCTGCTGCAAATCGACGTTAGCGATACGGGCCTGTAATTCAGCGGATTACTCCTACTTCCCTTTTTGGGTATTGGTGTGACTTGAGCAATTTTCCAGTCTTTAGGTACGGATCTTTCTTTGAGCGAGCGGATGAATATAATTGCTAAATGTGGAGCTACTGTATCAGCATACTCTGAGAGGAACCTGACTGGTATACCGTCAGGACCGGAGGCCTTGGGTTTTTTAACTGATTTAAGCTGCATTGTTACACCGAGGATATCTACCCTATGTTTCTCATCTTCGAAATTGTTCTTGATTGGAATTCAGGAATATTTACTTCGTCTTATTTGGTGAAGGAGTTTCCGACAGCCGTGTTTAATAACTCTGCTTTAGTGGAACTGTCATCAGTGACTTCATCTTTATTATCGCGCAGTGAAGGTACTGATTGCGCCTTGCCACTGGTGAGCTTTATATATGACCATAATCTCTTTGGGTTTTCTATCAGAGTTCGAGACAGAATTTCGTTGTGAAATTATTAAAAGCATCTCACATTGAAGTACGCGTTGTATTTCGAACTCCTGCAAAACTTTGCCAGTCTTGGGGATTCTGCGTTCTTTTAAATCTGGCATCGTTTTTTTGCTGCTTCTGCAACAGTGATCGGACCCGTTTTGTGTACCATGGGGGACCAGTAACATCTGTTATTAACTTGTGTGGTATATATATCTCTCAATTGCCGTCGATACTATCTCTTTGAAATCTTTCCACAACTTTTCTACGCTTACATGATCAGATCAAGGCGTTAATAACATTTTTATCAGCCTTTTTAAATATATGTTCTTTGCGTTTCTTTTTGATGGTTTTAGGTTTTACGGTATTCAGCCTAGCAGCAACTGCCTTGTGGTCGCTAATGCCTGTATTCGTCACGATGCTCACTATTTGTCCAGGATTATTTGTTGCTAAGAGGTCAAGCATGCTTTTGCAATCATTTATGCTTCGAGTGGACTCATGAACTAATTGTTCAAAATAATTTTCTGAGAAAGCATTCAGTACAATTTCGGAACACGTTTTATGCCTGCCGCCGGCTTTAAACGTATAATTTTTCCAGCATATCGAGGGTAGATTGAAGTCACCACCGACTGTAATTGGGAGCCAGCTTTCTGTACCTATAAGTATTTGAGTTTGAGTGCTTTCTATTAGGGCCTGGAACTCTGGTTCTTTCTTAACACAGCTACGAAAATTTACAACAACAATACCGATCGTTTCTACAACTACCTTACTGTGTTTTACCTGCTCCTTTTAGACGATCCCCCTTTCTGTGGGTCCCTGATATCCTCTAACATAAAAAACCGCTCAGTCCCTTCCACACAGCCCCCGCTACCCGTGTAGCCGGCTCCTGTGTGTAGTGGACTCCTAACCTATTAAGCGGAACCTGGAAACCCACCACCCGATGGCGCAAGCCAAGGAATCTGCTTCCTACACAGTCACAGAACCGCCTGAGCCTCTGATTCAGACCCTCCACTCGCTCTGCACCAAAGACCACAGTCGGTTCTATCGACGATGCTGCTAATGGTGGGCTCCGTCTTAATTTTGGAAGCAACACTGGCAGTCTTTACCATTTCTGCTAGCCGTCCGAAACCAGAGAGTATCTCCTCCGATCCAAAGTGACACAAATCATTTGTAATTATACGAGTCACCACCTGCAGTTTGCTGCGCCCTGTACTCTTCATGGCATCCGCAAGTACCCTTTCCACAGCTGAAATGACTCCACCCGATATGCACATGGAATGCACACTGGCTTCCTTCCCCTCCTTGGCAGCCATGTTTCTAAGGGACCCCATTATGCGCCGAACGTTGGAGCTCTCAACTACCAGCAAACCCACCCTCTGTCAATTCCCAGACCTTGCAGGCCGAGAAGCTTCCTCTGGAACAGGGTGGACGACTGCATCCGGCTCAGAGACATCGTCAGCCACAGATAACACCCGAAACCTTGTCGTCAAACGAACCGGGGATGCCCTATGATCGGCCCCTTGGAAAGTTTTCGCTGCCTGGCAGACTTTGGAATGATCTCCCACTCCACCACGGGTGAGGGATCAACCTCAGTGCTGGCAGTACCTGGGGTGACCATAGCAGTGGACCGATAGGGGGACACATGGGACGTGCTCGACTTCCCTCGCATCCCCGCGTCTGACCCCCCACAGTGATGCCCCCTGGGGGCAGCCTCGAGCTGTGTGACGGAAGACAATGGAGCCTGGAGCTGTGAGCGAAGGGTCGCCAACTCAACTCGCAACTGTACACAGCAATCACAGTTCCTATCCATTACTGGAGTCGCTCCTGTTCGAAGCTTGTGAAAATATGCAACAAACGAATGGGGTACTCGGCATATTAGCAGCAGGAATTCGGAATTCGAAGTGCTCTCTCACTGACAGTCTAACTGACACTGAGCCACACTAAACAAAACAAACAAAATCCTATACTGTTTGCTGATAATGCCGTGGTTGATGGTAAGGTGTCAAAGTTGAGTAAATGTAGGAAGGTACAAAACTACTTAGACAAAATTTCCAGTTGGTGTGATGAACGACAGCTAGCTGTAAATGTGGAAAATGTAAGTTGTTGCGGATGAGTAGGAAGATGAAACCTGTAATGTTCAGATACAGTATTACTAGTGTCCCGCTTGACACGGTCACATCATTTAAATATCTGGGTGTAACGTTGCTAAGTGATGGAATGAGATTGTGCAAACTGAGACAGGGAAGGCGAATGGTCAACTTTGGTTTATTCGGAGAATTTTAGGAATGAGTGGCTCATCTGTACAGGAGACTGCATATAGGACGTTGGTACGACCTGTTCTTGATTACTGCTTGAATGTTTGGGATACATACCAGGTCAGATTGATGGAAGACATTGAAACAATTCATAGGCAGGTTGCTAGATTTGTTACCAGTAGGTTACTGAGATGCTTTGGGAACACAAATGGGAGTCCCTGGAGGGAAGGCGACGTTCTTTTCGAGAAACACTTTGAGAAAATTTAGGGCAACGACAGATGAAGCTGACTGCCGAACGATTCTACTACCGGCAACACACAATGAGCGTAAGGATCGGGAAAATAAAATACGAGAAATTAGGGCTCATACAGACGCATATTGTTTATGTATGCTGAGTTTGGTGGCCAGTGGAAATGTTTAAACTCAGAAGAGCGTTCCTGGAGCCACTCTGTAGCAATTCTGGACGTGGGGGGAGTCGCATTGTCCTCCTGGAATTGTGCAACTGCGTCGCAATGCATAATGGACATGAATGGATGCAGGTGATCAGGCAGGATGCTTATGTATGTATCACTGGCCGGAGTCGTATCTAGACGTATCAGGGGTCCCATATCACTCCAACTGCACACGCCCCACACCATTACATAGCCTCCACCAACTTGAACAGTCCCCTGCTGATGTGCAGGGTCCATGGATTCATGAGGTTGCCTCCATACCAGTACACGTCCATTCGCTCGATACAATCTCAAACGAGACTCGGCCGACCAGGCAACATGTTTCCAGTCATCAACAGTCCAACATCGGTGCTGACGGGCTCAGGCGAGGCGTAAAGCTTTGTGTCGTGCACGATTGGGCCTTACGCTCCGATGATGTTTTGTTGAATGGTTCTGCGCTGACACTTGTTGAAGGCCAGCAGTGAAATCTGCAGCAATTTGCGGAAGGGTTGCACTTCTGTCACGTTGAACGATTCTCTTCAGTAGTTGTTGGTCCTGTTCTTGCAGGATCTTTTTCCGACCGGAGCTATGTCGGAGATTTGATGTTTTACCAGACTCCTGATATTCACGGTACACTCGTGAAATTGCCGTACGAGCAAATCCCCGTTGCATCTCTACCTCTGTGAAGCTGTTTCCCATCGAATGTAACATGACGTTCAAACTCACTTAAATCTTGATAACCTGCCATTGTAGCAGCATTGCAGTCTTATATAGGCGTTGCCAACCGCCGCGCCGTATTCTGACTGTTTACATGTTTTTGTATTTGAATACATATGCTTATACCAGTTTTTTTTGCGTTTTAGTGTAGTGTCAAAGCTTCGTGTTGTACTGGTTTAGAAAATTTTCCAGTAGCACATATTATTATAAAACCAGTTACTTTCATGACAGTTAATTCATTCTTATTACGAATAGAATTAAAGACAGTTTGGGACAAAGTACTTGCTTCGCTGCTACTATCAGGATGACAACGCACTGTTATCCGAGAGACATTAGTTTTTATAACAGTGTGAGGAATTCTAGTTTGAAGAGGTTGCTCGTGAAAGCCTTCTAATAAACCTTTTTCAATCTGTCTCCAGCTAAGGTTATTTTGTTCAGCTGCAAATACATTTACAATTAGATTCACAGAGTCACCAACCTCTACATCAGCAGCATTTTCCAACCTGTCCACCAATTTCAAAACAAAGCTCTCGACAACGTCCTCTTCATTCGTCTGTCTCACATTAGCTAAACTACTCTCTTCCTCTGAATAACTGCGCCCATACGCAACATTGGTACATATAATACCCTCGTCTGCTTTCACGGTTTCTGGGTAGTCAACGCAGGTAATAGGTTACCTGACTTCATTATTATCGCTAATCTCTGCATCTGACAACTCCTCCTCCTGCTCATAACCATTCAAAACTGGCTCTGCTTCCTCCACCGAAACTTTAGGCTTCCGATTGCCGACAGTGTCGAAGATATAAGCCTTTACTTCGTCTTATTCCTCGCCTGACTCAAACCAGTTAATTTGTTCTTCCCTATTAGCTGTAGTGTTTTCTTTGTCCTTCTTGTCTCATTTTTCTAACGTGTCCAAAATGCTGTCAACTAGATAATGAGAGTGGTTTAGCATATTAGTGTTACAGTCTGTTTCTATTTCATCATGCGTGTTATCGATTTGAGTGTGCTGACCGTGGTCTCTGTTTTATTGGCTGTGTCACTGTTTCAACCTGGTGAGCTCCAGTTTCCTCATAGACGGAAATTAGTTTACCACACAGGGCCAGTTGTGTTCATTCGATTCAGAGCAGTAGCAGCTTGCTGTCCGTCTTGTCTTAGTTGTGCTTTACTTATATTTCTGCCTACGTCATTACATTAATGCTTGTTCCATAGATCATGAATTCGACATTTCGTAATTATGTGGAACGTGTCAGTTTAACGTAAGTTTTCTTCACACAATAAAATTAATGTTTTTTAGAGTTGTCTTCAGAAGTCCCTTTAATTTGTTTCTAAACGTTGATTGGCTATCTGTCGGACTTTTAATGCTGTTTGGCAAATGACCAAAGATTTTTGTGGCAGCATAATTCACACCTTTCTGTGTCAAAGTCAGGAACAGTGAAAATCATCCTTTCTTCTAGTGTTGTAGCTACGCACTTCGCTATTATTTTTGAATTGGGTTGGCTTATTAATAACAAATTTTATAAGGGAATATATGTATTGCGAAGGTACTGTGAATATCCTGTGTTCCTTAAATAAATGTCTGCAAGGTGATCCTTGGTGGGCTCTAGCTGTTATTCTGATTACACGCTTTTGTACAATGAATACTTTTTCTCTTAATGATTATTTACCCCAACATATTATGCTATATGAAAGCGGTGAATGAAAGTAGGTATGGTAGGCTAGTTTATTGATCTGTTTATCACCAAAATTTTCAATAATCTTAATAACGTAAGTAGCTGAACTCAACTGTTTCAGCAGATCATCAATGTATTTCTTCCAATTCAATTTCTCATCAATTCACACACCCACAAATTTCGAATATACTGCCTTACCAACAGACTTCTGTTCAAAGTCTATATTTAGCAATGGTGTTATCGCATTCGCTGTACAGAATTGTATATACTGTTTTTTCTCATAATTTAGTGAGAGGCTATTTGCAGAGAACCACTTAATAATTTTCTGGAAGACATTATTTACAATTACCTCGGCTGATTCGTGCGTGTTGGGTGTGATTACTATACTTTTATTATCAGCAAAAAGAACTAGCTTTGTATCTTCATGAATATAGAGTGGTATATCATTAATATATATTAAGAACAATAAGGGATCCAAGACTGAACCTTGTGGGCCACCATTCTTGATACATCCCCAGTTACAGGACTCTGCTGATTTCTGCAGACTGTCTGTACTGTTAATCTCAACTTTCTGGGTTCTTCCTGTTCTGGCACAAAGTCAAGCACCGGCACGCCAGGCGGAAAAGTTAGAGCAGAGAGGGCTGTGAGGTGACGTCAGCCAAATGCATGCTGACCGATCCCTCTCCAGGACGACAATGTGATAGCAGCGTCCTCTACATGAAGAGGGCATAGGCACTGCGCCACCTGGCCGCGCCACACTTCTACGAGTTCAAGACCAGCGATCTGGAGAGAAGCATCAACTGTATTACTACACTTGTATTATGAATTATATATACTGAAGAGATTTCTTAATTGCATGTGGCCCTTTGCTTGCTCCACATCTATGTATTTCTCAAAGTTAAGTATTGTGATTTACTTTCTGTAATAAAATTCATTAGTACAATTTTCTTGAACTGTTGTCTAGCAATCCGAGAAAGAAGATTTCCTAGGCATCCCACATCTAATTATTCAAAATGACAGTCAAAATCGCATTATTTATTGATAGTTACCAACCGTGCACAGGCAGGGTGACGACTCCAGAGAGCGACCAAATGGTGTAAATTGCCCTGAAGATGACCCCATCACGGGTTGAAACCGGTTGGCGACAAAATAAATAACGCGATTGTGACTGTCATTTTGAATAATTGATTATAAGTAAACCAATCGCTGTTATCTCCACGCAACTATGTTGTCTAAAAAAAAACATATTTGACGAGTAGACAGGATACAACATTGGCGACGAGTCTTCAAAAGAACCCAGAGCCGACAGCCACCACTGATTCTCTGTTTTGTTTTGTCATGGGATATTTTGTTTTGCTTGCTCCTTAATTCTACAATGGCTTTTCTTTGTAGGGGTGTGTTTACATGCTTTAATAGTGTGTCTTATAGTGTTTTTGCTAATCTGTGTTTTCAGGTCGACGTTGCGGAAATTTTCTTTGCCTTTGTACTTATTTTTCTTGTTTGCCTTGTCTGTTAATTTCATTTTTTTCTTCCAAGATCAACAACCATCTATCCCACACCCTGCTCAGGCGCACCAGCTGCAAACAATGGATACATCACAGCTAATACAGATGTTTCAGTTTCAGAGCCAACAAACAACAACCCTGCAAACACAGTGCAGCAGCTATTGGTCGATGCTGTGCACCCAACAGAACAACAAACTACACCTACAGTGGCTCTGAATGTCATACCGACATTCCAACAGTTTAATGAACAACAGGAGGAATGGCTCGAGTTGATGCAACAGTTTGAAGCCCATGTAATTTCAAACAATGTACCAGGTACTGTGAAACTTCATTATTTTTTGTCGATGGTAGGAAGTGCATTGTTGTGCTTCATCCATAAATTATTCCCTGACTCCACTCCTAGTGAACTTCCCTATGAACAGGTTGTAGATTCGCTAACTAACTATTATGATCAACAAGTGAATGTGGTTGCAGCTAGGTATCAGTTCTTTAATTGCAAGAAATGGTCAGAGAAAACTTGTCACGAGTGGGTAACAGATTTGCAGGGCATAACGAGGAAGTGAAAATTCATATGTGCTTGTGGTGCTTCATATACAGATGTTATGTTGCGTGATGTGATCGAGTACAATGCAACAGATGTCAAACTTAGAGGACAGATTTTGAAACAGCCGTCATTCAATCACATAGTTCAAATACTAGATCGGTACGATTCAGGTGCCGTATCAGCTGGTAAATTTGACCAGCCACAAATTTGTCAGGTCGAGTCACTCCCTGCTCGCGACTGGCCCATTAAGCAGCAACAGCCCGCGACCGCCACGCTGCATAAACTGTTCTCTAAACAGGTGGCTACACAGGCGAACAAAATTAAGTCGTGCCCTCGGTGCTATTCATCGCAAAAACGCCAAGGCTGCACGTCCTGACAAACACAGGGTTGCGCTCGTGGTAAGAAAGGTCGCATACGATCCATGACCTCAGCAGTGTGGTTCCATAGGACCTTACCACTAAGCTATAAGCATTCTGGCAACTGACAAAAGTCTAGTCACAAGGCCCATGTAATTAATGCAGTGTATTCAAAGCCTGCTGCAGGCATTAGCAAATCTACCAAGCCAACAGCTTCTTCAGTGCTACACCAGCCGAATCAGCTTTTTGTTCCTTTGCATATTAGGGGAAAACGTTTGAAATTTTTGTTTGGACATGGGTGCCTCTGTTACACTGCTGAACCATAACACATATGAACTATTAGACTCCGCAAGACTGTTTGGAAAATGTACTTTGCCTGCCATGTATTGCTCACATACACGAACCATGACTTTCACTGTGCTACAATCATGCGATTGTGAGAACATATTTGACCTTGACTCATTTGATTTGTTTGGTTTTAAAATTCACGAGAATGTGTTGTCAGTGACTGCATTCAATCCTAAAAACAGTGTAGCTAGCTTGCTGAAAGAATTCCCTGAACTCTTTTCTGAAGGTTTAGGCAAGGATCACAATTTTGTTGCACATATTACTATGAAAGACAATGCTCAGCCGAAATTTTGCCAGGCCAGGACTGTTCCCGGGACAAAGTCGCTGCTAAACTTAAAGAATTGCAAAATAGTGGAGCTATTTCGTCCATACAAGCTAATCAGTGGGCAGTCCACTAATTTTGCTCCACAAACCTTCAGGTCGCATTCGCCTCTGTGTTGATTTTAAGTCTACAGTCAACCCACAAACTGTCATTAATATGTACCCATTGCCACGCCTGGAAGATCTCATGGACAGATTAGGCGCCGGTCATTAGTTTTCAAAAATTGACCTGCGCGACGCATATCTTCAAATACCACTAGATGAAGAATCTCAAAACGTGTGTTGTGAACACTCATTTGGGCTTGTTTAAGTATTTTTGGCAATACTTCCGCACTCGCCATTTTCCAACGTTATTCGGCACACTGTTCAAACTATTTAGACAGTATTGTTGTACCAGGTCGTACGCCTGAAGAACATATCGCAAATTTACGTGCTTTGTTTCCTATTTTATCGGACGCAGGACTTAAGTGTAGACTGGACAAGTGTGAATTTTTAAACTTAGTTGCAGATCTTGGTCATGTCATAAACAGTCAAGGTGTACATCCTCTTCAGTCACATTTGTTAGCCACACGTGATCTACCAGTTCCTCGCAGTGCCACAGGATTGCAGTCAGGTTTAGAAAAAATGAACTATTATATTCGGCTCATACCGAATGCTGCACAAATCGCAGCTCCATTGCATCGCTTGCGTCGGAGGAATGTCCCCTTTGTTTGGACAGATGAGTGCACAGAATATTTTTAAAAACTTAAAGATACATTGCTCAATGATCGATCCTTGGTTCACATTGATCCTTGCAAACCAGCTGTGTAGCAAGTTGACGCTTCCTCTTACGGAATCGGAGCAGTGCTTTCACATCGAAAGTGTTGTCCAAAGCTCAGTGTATCTATTCACAAATAGAGAAGAGGCATTGGCTATTGCGTATGCTGTCACCAAACTCCACCACTATTTGTATGGCGGAAAATTCTACTTAGTAGCGGATCACAATCCATTGCAGTCCTTGTTTCATCCGACAAGGCCGATTCCCTTACGAACTGCCCAGAAATTGTAAAGATGGGCTTTATTGTTGTCTCAATACCAGTACGAGATTGTGTATCGTCCGAGAGCTCGAGTTGGTAACGCGGACGCACTTTCACGTCTTCCGATTGGCCCTAATACAGACTTAGACGTTTCTGCTCCACCTTGTTGTCACATCAATACTCAGAATTCTGAGTTGCTACAATCCACTCCTCTAAAATGTAGGAAAACTGCGCAACTTGATACAGATTTGAACGTTTGGTAAAATACATTCCCACAGCTTGGCCTTGCTCATTGCATAGCATAAAGAACGCTGTAGTGCGCCGATATTTTGCACGGCGGCATAGTATCGCTATACAGCAAGGTGTGACTCATGTTCAAAATGACAGTGGATAGTCACGTGTGTTGATCCCCAAAGCTTTGCAAAAAGAAGTGTTGCGGTTACTTCACCAAGGACATTGGGAGATTATCCGTACGAAACAGTTAGCGCGTCGCCACTGTACTTGGCAGGCTATGGACACCCAAATAGAACAATGACGTCACAGTTTCACGCATGTGCGGAAAATCAGTCCGCTCCGCCACAGAAATTCTCTGCTTGGCCTAAGTCGCAATCACAATGGCAACATGTGCACATAGACTTTGCGGGACCTTTTTGGAACGCTCGTTGGTTGATTGTGGTAGACCTTGATAGCAAGTTTCATTTTTCTGTGCCACTGAACTCGACGACGTGACATAGCACAATGCAGGTGTTGTCCTCTATTTTTTGCCTCCAATGTTTGCCTGAAATCACACTGTCGGACAACGGCCCTCAGTTCCCGTCACACGAATTTTAAACATTATGTGAATGCAATGGCATACAGCATCTAACTAGTGCACCGTTCCATCCACAGTCAAACGGCAAAGCGGAACGTTTTGTCAGAACCTTGAAGCAGTAGATGGCCAAACTTCGCAACGCACACACCAGGGATCAAGCATTGCAACTGTTACTCGCCTCCTATCGTTCGCATCCACGAGATGGACCATTGCCGGCGAAATCTCTACACGGCTGTCGCCGTCGGACAGTGCTCCATCTGCTCCACCCTCCTCAGCATCCGCCGCCGAAGGAAGGCCGCAAGTATCGCTTCGCGCTGCATAATATTGCGTTTTTTCGGGTTTTTCGCGGCAGCAGACGGCGGGCGCGAGGCGAGGTCCTTCGTCGAGTTGGTGCATGCATGTATCTCATTTCAGGCCCAGGCACATTGCAGCGCCGACATCAGAATCAAATTCGCCACTGTCATGTGCACGGTGGTCCTTCTGTGTCTCTTCCCCAAGATTCACGGAATCCGAGGACGGCGCGGCCACAGCAGCCGCCAGAGGGTGTCATCACGACACCGCGGGACGACCCCATGGAGACGGAGCCTTCGCCTCCTCCGCTTCCTCTCGTCATACCGATGGAGCTGGATCCGCCCACGCCGCAGCAGGCGACACCTTCTGCATCTGGTTGTGGGCCTCAGGAGGTGGACGCGTACCTTTCTGCTCGTTTTCCGGGGGACGTTTCTTCCGGAGCGAAGGCCGGATGGCGTGGTACGACTGCAAGCCTGACGTCTCCAGCAGTCACAGCTTCCGATCCAGCTCAGCGTCCACGATCCTGCCTCCTCTCCCATTGTCGAACTTCTTACACGACGACGGTCCGTCGATTTGAGGGGATATAAATGTTCCTGCGTAAAGACAAGCGCCAGCACGCCAGGCGGGAACGTTAGAGCAGAGAGAGCTGTGAGAAGACATCAGCCTTTGCACGCTGACCGACCCAAGACAACAACTCGACAGCAGTGCCCTGCCCCCTACAAGATGATACAAGCGGCGCGCTGCTGGCCGCGCCCCTATTGTACGAATTCCCCAAAAGCGTCAAGACCAGCGTCCTGGATAGAAGCATTAAATGTATTACTAAACTTTCGCAGTTGTATATACTGAAGAGATTTCTTAATTGCATGTTTGCTCTTTGCTTGCGACATATCTATGCATTGTCATCTATTTTCTGTACTAAAATTCATTAATACGATTTGCTTGAATTGTTGTCTAGAGATCCGAGAAAGCAGGTTTCCTAGGCACCCCACATTTGACGAGCAGACAGAATACAACACTTCCACTTAAATATGAATTAAATTTGTGCGCTATCCCCCACATACCACAATACTTAAGCTCATCTAGAAGAATTTCATGATTCAGATAGTTAAAATGGCTCTAAGCACTATGGGACTTAACATCTGAGGTCATCAGTCCCCTAGACTTAGAACGACTTAAACCGAAGGACATCGCGCCCAATCATGCCCGAAGCGGGATTCGAACCTGCGACCGCAGCAGCAGCGCGGTTCCGGACTGAAGCTCCTCGAACCGCTCGGCCACAGCGACAGGCGATTCAAACAGTCAAGAGCCTTTGAGAGATCACAAAATATCCCAATGGGTGATGTTCGGTTATTCAAAGCATTTAATATTTGATCAGTGAAAGCACATACAGCATTTTCTTGAAATGCCTTTTTGAAAACCAAATTGATATTTTGATAGTATTTCATTTTTACAAATATGATACTCGTGAATACATTACTTTTTCAAGAATTTTGGATAAAGCTGTAAGAAGAAAGATTGGGAGGTAGTTGTTAGCATCCGATGTATCACCTTTTTTATGCAGTGGTTTAACAATAGCGTGTTTCAGTCTATCTGGAAAAATGACTATTTCAGTGAGGTACTACATATGTGGCTGAGAATCCTACTTATCTGTTGGGAACAAACTTTTACTATTGTATTATAAATGCCATCAATTCCATGTGAGGTTTTACTTTTGAGTGAATTTATTGTTTTCCTAATTTCAGTAGGAGACGTGAGTTGAATTTCAGTTTTATCTAACTGCATAGGTCTTGTCTCCTCCATATACTGCCTTGCATTTTTAATGAATATCTGGATCCTATTTTCTCTACAACACTTGGTTATTAAAAATGTTTCCTACTTCTCACCTTTCGTTAACAAATTTTTCAGTGAGTTTGATACAAACACAGTCTTCCTGTGCTCTCGGTTGCCCTGTTTCCCTTTTAACAATAATAACTACGGCAAAAGCACAGTGGCTGTCTACACAGTCCTCCTCTACCACGTCACAAATATTAGAACGTGTACTCTGAGCTTCCATAGTTCTAACATTCAATTACCTTCCAGTCCCATGATTGTCATTTCCTGTTTCACCTTTTCTGTCAGATGTGACAGCTGTGAAATCAGATTTCTAAAGAACTCTTTAACAGATTCACGAAATTTTGGTACTCCAAAATCTCTCAAAACATTATTTGTTTGTTGTGTGATCAGAACTCACTAAGAAATGCAGTTTTAAATTCAGAACGATTTTTACGTCTAATCATTACATCAGCTGACCATCGCAAAGCATTTCCTGACAAATGATATCTTGTGAAAGAAATGTTCTCACATTCTGACCATGCATATGGTAGAACATCCTCAGAGTCATTCCAGAACTATAAAGAGTGAATTGTTTTGTATGGATCAAAATGTTAAAATTTACGACATCCGATAAAAGCTGCGTGAACTGAAGCAACATGCTGTACGGCAGTATTACAAGAGCTACGAGAGATTTCTCTATTTTCTATTTTGGTAATACTAGTATTCAGTTCTTTTACTTGTAGTTCTATTGCTCCACTCTGTCAGAAAACTTTTTATCGACATCCTCAGCGTATGTGGGGTGGTGGGTAACAATCAAATGGCCTGTGTTTTTCGTTATGTCGTTATGAAAAGACTCTAAAATTGTCTGTAAGTGCTTTCCACCTACCTTGCCGTCTACATGAGCCTCAAGACTATTTTTTTCCGGTCTGCTAGAAAGCGATGGTGAACATACCGAATGTAATTTACAGTTTTCAAGTTCACATTACTCTTTGTGCTAACTGAAAGAAAATGTTCTACATGCTGTTTACTCAGCAGGATCACGAACTAAGACTATAAATAAAAGTTTCGAGTTTTAAATGATTGATGTATTTTGTAAAAGTTAACATGCACAAAATATGAGCACTAGTATTTTAACTGTTGGAAAAGGCGCTGTTAACAGTTCAGAGGCGAACTTTACGGGAAGTTCCAAGTAAATGACCTATCGCCCTGGCCTCTAATCACCAAAAATTATTTTCTCGCCTTAAAAGCGGAAAATAATATCGCCTCCTGCCGTACAGTTTTTTCAACTTTACAGGTACAGACAGCTGCTTCCGTGAAATCTAAGCGATCCAGGGCTGTGTAGAGTCCTTGCGACTTCATTTCCTACGTTTATTGACAACGCATTCAAGTCTGCCCAGCTCTGGCGCTAACCAAGTCACAACGTATGTAGTCTTTTGACTGTCACGGACAGTGTGATACCTCAGTACGAAGTGTGTCTTCTCAGTGCCTCTCTGGCAGTATTTCTATAGGGGTGCAGCGGACTGGCAAACGAAACATCTACCATCAACCGACCTACGCACAGGTAGCAGTACGTAAATGGCCCCTCTGTTGGACATGTATTAATTAAAAGCTCTGTCATTTAGCACTTACAGTCATCTTAATTTTCATATAAATACAGCCAAGTTTGCTTTAGTTACTGAATAGTTATATCTCTACTGCATTTTTAAACTGCTAGCTAGAATCTTTAGAATGTAACTGACAGTAGAACATGACATGAAATGCCTCTCTAAGATTCCTAGTAAACACTGTCATTTACAGTACAGTCTGGACTTCTGCTACAGCTGCATTATTGCGTGAATGTAATCGAGTGCTGTAATTAGAACTTCTTATTACAAATACAAATTACACTCAGTCTACCATGAATAAGCAAATTTTCGATCCAATTTTGGTTTTTAGTAAATAACTTGAAAAGTAACTGAGGTACCTTATTGGTGTCACATATTTAGCGTTTTTACATGAAACTGAGGCTACATATTTTCAGCTTTATGAGTGTAATATTTAGCGGCTTCAATTTTTCGTAAAAGCGCCGATTTTAACTTAAAGATTGCTTTGATCGATTTGAGACTTGTAGATTTCGTTTTAACTTACATTTGCATATGCTGGACAGTTTTTTAGCTTTGTTGTTTTATTATTCAACGCCACGTATTTTTTTCTTAAGATCGTATATTTTGCGTAACATATCCATTTAATCATTCTGGGACTATACAATCTTAACATGAATGTACTTAAGCATACAATGACGAAGTTTCACTCTTAAGTTATGGTGCGAAAAGAACCATAACGTAATGGATTTTTACAAATCATATAAATAAAATAACGCAGAAATTTTTTTGATTATTAAAAAAATAATTTTGTGATTTAGAATTTTCAGTCTTTACCTGAAAGACAAACACAAAAATTTCGCTCTCTTACAGCGTTTTAACACTCACTCATCTAATCACAAATGTGGGCACTGTGGTGTGTGTCCTTCTTTCACTAAAACATTTAAGGTAGAAGATGGGACGTCAGTATGGGCGATGTTAACCCTGAAAGAGTGGTTCAGTGTGGGGCGGCGGAGGGGTGAAGTGGACTGTGATAGTCGTCGTGGGGTTATGGACCACTGCGGCTGCGGCGGGGACGGAGTCTCAGCCGTTATTTCTAGGCCCCCAGTTAACATACAATACAATACAATACAATACAATACAATGATCGATGTCCTTTTCGCCACTCTTTAAAAAAAAGGGAAGGGGAGGAGTCATTGTTCTTGGTGTCCTTCGCACTTCCTTCTGCATACAGCTTGTAGGCTGGCTTTCATGAAGTCTCCATATCCCTTAGAAACAAATAACATAGCCTAAGCCTCTTTTCTCAACTTGTATCTAAAGGAGGATATAACACATTCTATACTCTATTTTTCTTCTATAATTTTAGTAATTCATAGAGAAATTGTCATAAAGAATTTTTCTTTTTAAAATTTCTTATTACGAAAATTGTTACTAAATTTCTCATTATGACTATTGGCAATAAGGTCCTTCATAAAATCTTAAAGTTGGTCTAGCTCCATTCCACTAGTTAGTTCATTATTAAACATGAACCTCGAACTTGGAATTTTTATAAACCTTAACTATTATGCTCTGAAAGTCAACATAGGTTCTTAAATTAGGCACATTTTGGGCAAGATTTGCAATTTACTTCGTTACATTGGATGTTTCTTTACTTAGAAAATCGAGTAATTCTTGTAAGCTCTTCTTCATATGGTTCAATTATCGTACCGATCGGTATGCTAAAGAAGTTATTTGTTAAACAGCACTTACTTTGCTTTGTAACACTCATAATTGAAAAGCAGTTTTTATTATAACGTACCACAACTCTACAGTCTTCATTTCTTAACACATTCCTTTATTTGTATTGTTGCATCTGTGGGTCAATATTTATCTGTAAATTGAACATCTGCCTTATGCAAGATTACGTGTTTCTCAACCCTTTTTCCGAGACGGGAAGGAATTGCACATCAATATTCCACTATTTCACCTTATACATGAAAGGCTTATTTCAATAGTGGTACAAGTCCATTACCTCCACTTTTCTGTCTATAATGCTTCTGACATTAATGGTCCAAACAAACAGAAAGAAAGGTTCATCTATAGCAAGAAGCCATATGCTTGAATATTACTGGTATCTCAACTGCAGATTTTTCAGCGATCATTTAACTTTAGGACTCTGTATCTCAGTATGAACAAAAATGGACTTGTACCACTACTGAAATAAGCCCCTCATATCAGCCTGCTCACTCATTATTCCTTTTTTCCCTATTTTCATTTACCCTATATTTCACTTTCCTACATGTTTCGACACTTCTTCCTTCCTTTTAGCTTCGTCAGTCTACTGACCTCATTATTTACACATATTTTTGGTGTGACCCTCATGCCACTTTCACATATCTCCTTTAATTAATATCAAAACGCTTTGGCTTGCCTCTATTCGCACCACATAATTACCCTCTCTTACCTACAGACGACCTTACTTCCAACATGATAATTATTTATATATGCCGAGTTTATTCTTTCAAATTTTAGGAATTATCAGCTCCAATTACTTCTCTTAACGTAAAGTGTCTGTATTTTGTTGTTACGTCGATTAAACCCTTTTTGTGGATCTATTTATTATTTGTTTACTTTAGCTATTATTTTTCTATCATCGGTGCTTATAAGTTACCCATTGTTAATTTAACATTAAGAATTTACTATTAAAAAGTAGCTCCCATATTCTCTTATAAGTTATCACTCCAGTACAGTCATTTTCTGGAATCATTCTTACTTTCTAGGAACATATTACAAACTAATAGAATGTGTACAACATGAAGGCATGTGTTTCTTACATACTATCGACAAAAGAGAAGAAGAGTATCAAACTTGAAAGGCAAAAAAAGTTCCATTCCGGCTGAGATCGCACACTACGCCAAGCTGTGAGTACGCCAAATAGTGGTAGACTCCCAGACTCCCTACGGAATCTAATTACTGTCACTTTTGAAAGGCTTCAAATCTATAGGGTTTCGTACACCTAGTTCTCACTCACTTTTAAGTATTCCAGTCCGTATGCGTTTTCATGAAGCTTACCCGTTATTCTGAACGGTCCTTGATAAACATGCACAAACTTCTTTGTTTCCACTGAAGTTTTCTCAGAACTCCAGGCATATTTGAGAATACATTGCGATGAGTGGTCAATACTTCACTTAATTCTGCCCTTTTCTTATCAGAAATCTGATCCATTGACTTTATCTTAGTCTCTATTTCTTCCCTCAAATAGTTTTGTTAGTTACTTCCGTGGATTCATTGCCTTTTCTCCCCCACAACCTCCCTTCCACAATATCATGTGTGTCTTTCAATCTTTACGAACTTCATCTTTTTCGGTTTTGAAAATACTATGCGGTTTAGTTAGCCCTATTTTGGCTTGCAGATCATGGTGGATGTAATTGATTTTATAATTTAAGCTATTCAGATTTGAGTTCATTGTATTTTTTAGTTCTGTATTACTGGGTTCAATATTACTTCAGTTTTTACTACTGGATTTCATCGACTGCTCAGTTCTTTTTGATGCGATTCAACTTTAGAAAACAATAATCGCATCAAGTTTGGTGCCTCTGCCTTGCCACGTGGCATATCATCCGGTTTTAAAAGATTTTCTAGCATTCTCTGAGTCGGCTGAATTTCAGAAGTATTAAACTCAGTTTCATTATCTTATAACTCTTTTAATTCCATTTTTTTCTTTTTTGACTTTAACTTTATTTACATTAACATCCTAAATTGGTTCCAACTTCGCAGTAACATTGAAATTTACCTCTGATTCTACTTTTGACAAATTAAGTTCAGATTTTCGATTTATTACTTTAACACGCCATCCCGGTTAACTTTAGTTTCTACTTCTGAGGATCCATTGTCAGACACTAGTTCCATCTTAACTTTCACATGATCCTTATCAGTAGAGTCCATCTTTAATAGCCTGTTAGATGCAGTTGACAAATACTTTAAATAGTCCTGAATTAATTGCTTGATCTCAACCAGCCATGCCGGCACGGTTTAAAAGGCAACGTGATGTGCCGCGTTGCGACGTAATGCAGACAGCAGCAGCAGCTACGACGGTGAGGATGGAAGTGGATATCGCCTACTCAGTATCCCCAGGGTGACCTGGGCATCCGTGAGGGCACGCAGTAGCTTTCGGGAAGTTGCAGGTTCACGCAGCTCTGCAATGTGTAACGTTCCCTGGCAGCACACACACTATTAATAAAATGAAATGACATTTAATGTACGCCGCTATGAAGCAATTCGTATGTACTGTAATTGTTTAACAAAAAATATTATTTAATTTTGTATAAAGGACTTGGTTATTATTGTAATATTTTCTGTAATAACATTCTCGATGTATTTATGATTGTAATATTTCTGTACTCATAATGTAATTACGAAATATGTCAAATCTGCGATGAAAAAATGTAAAATATAGCCACAGAGGAAAATAATGTTGTAAGATTACAAAGAGATATTCAAAATCAGCAGTAGTATAAAAAGCACTACATAATGTGCATTCTTTGTCGTCTTCCTCGAGAGCTGAGAGAGAGAGGAACCTGTGACGTATCATTATATGAATGAGTAGACTTCTTTTGTCTGTATCTGTCTTTAGCCGCCATTAGAGGAGAAATTATAAAGGTGTGTAATTTTAATTATTGTTATGGTCTAAATACATTATAATTTATCAAAATTGTGTATTACTAATGTAAATTAGCTTGCCCATGTCATCTATAATATTTCTTTACAGAATTTTCAGCACTTTTAGCGATTATCGTTGGTGTTGCTAGGCTGTGCCGCGACCGAACGATTTGCAGCGGTGGCGCATTTAAAAAATTGTTCCGCTATAGAATTAACCAAACCCGTAAATCGGGAGCAGGTAAAATTAGCAGTGAATTACGAAATATTTTTCTTTTACAGCGATCCTGAGGCTGACTGAATTTATTACTGGTTTTACATTTGTGCATTCATAGGCGGATAATTAACGTTGAAGTTGTTAATCTGTTGGTTCTTTCAATTTCTAAAGCAAATAACCTAAACGTATAGTGAAGTGTGTTTTGTCAATGATAATTAGTTCAGGTCGGCTTGGCAATATTTAACCATTTTATGCTAAAAGTTTTGTGTTCCATAGCTAACGCCGGGAAAGAATTCAGTAAATATTTAAAAACCCACTGCATCTAGAAAATATGTGCCAAGGCCGAAATACGTAAAAAATTTAATTTAAATAATTTTCAAAGTCATAAATGTTATTAATCAGTTACTTTGAATTTATCAGCATGAGAGAGTTGCTAAAGTTCACGTAATTTTAAATGTGCTTAATTCTGTCTAAATGAATTTTTATTACCACACGTAAAAAAAGGGGTTCTACAACAAAGTTCGTATTTTCATCCAATCATTTTACATAATACATATTTTTTTCTCATTAAAATGATGCATCGTCTTCTTCTAACCTCAGCGCCGGTGGTCGCCGCGGTGTAGTGTCGTCTTCTTACCTCCTTCTGTAACGTTCAAGATTACTCGGCTAAAGTTTACAATTTACTTTCCACGCACACGAGCATATGTTAATACTGTGTCTGCACTGGTTTCGACATATTTCGCTTCGGAATCATGTTAATGCCTATCGAGTTCCCTGTTTTGTACCGATCACTTTCACAGTTCTGTTTCCCGGCCGATGCACCATATGTGGGATGTCCTGTGTTTTTAGTTATGTGATTATGAAAAGACTCTAAAAGTGACTGTTCGTGTTTTCCACCTACCTCTACATGAACCTGAAGACTATTTTTGTGCGGTCAGCCAGAAAGAGATGGTGAACATACTGAACATAATTTACAGTCTGCTAGTCCACAGTTTTCTTTGTGCTCACTGAAGGAAAATGTTCCTACTTGCTGTTTACTCAGCGGGATCAGGAACTATGACTATCAATAAAAGTTTCGAATTTTAACTGAGTGTTATATTCTGAGTCTTAGCACTGTAACTAATGTCCCTAACGGAAACGCACTGTTAACAGTATAGAGGCCAACTTTGGGGAAGTTCCAAGTAAAATGTTCATGAAACTGAGGACATTATGAATGTTCAGCTTTCTGAATCTAATATTTAGCATCTTCAGTTTTTCATAAAAACGCTGATTTTAACCAAACGATTTCTCTGGTCAAGTTGAGATTTGTAGCTTTTAGTTGTGACATTCATTTGCATATTCTGTATAATTTTTTTATCTTTGTCGTTTTATTATTCAGCGCCGCTTATTTTTTCTTAAGATCGTATATTTTGCATTACATATCCACCTGATCGTTCTGGGACTTTACAGTGTTAACATGAATATACTTAAGAATAAAGTGACGAATTTTGGAAAAGTTATTTTAGTCTTTAATTTCACTCTTAAATTATGGTGCAATCTTTTGTACGTTAAGCACAGGCGCGTTATAATGACGTGGTGCTGGCAGTAGTGAACTGGGATAAGCTCCGGCACACTCGCTCCCCTCTATACCTCTTATAGCGCTTGTTTCGCCTCGCATTCCGTACAACAGAAGTTTTCTTTGCACATTGTCAAGCCGTCAATGTCTTCAGCAAATCTTGGCAGAAATATCTGTCCTTCTTGCGCTTTAAGTCCTCTTCCGAAGTTTCCTTTCATTGAAAAGCTGCAACCAAGCTGCAACCTTACCTCCACCCTCTCAATACATGAATGTCTTTCTTGGACTTCCAGTTTTACTGCTTCCACTTGGGTTTCATAGATGATTCAGCAGTCTCCTTACAGTAGTCCTAATCTTCTTAGAGCGGTGCTCATCTTATTCAACCTAACATTATCTTAGGCTGTTCCTGCGTCCACAAATATTGAGAAAGTATTCCAGTTTTTGTCTTCAACCTGCCTACCATTACTACGCCCCCTGTCAAAACTTCTTCTGTAATACCTTTCCTTTCTGGAACCAAACTAATTTTCATCGAGTGTCTTCAATTCTTCTTGCAGTCCTTCTGCATACTGCGTTCATAAGAAAAACATTGACATCGGTCAGTATGTTGTATGGGTGGAAAACGAGTAATTTTCCAGGGTGACGGTCAGTCCAGTAGTTGATAGTTCGGGTCCTGTGGGGTATGACATGAGACTTATAGATGGCAGACTCGATCTTGTGTTCCATCGCGAATTGTCGTGTTTAAGAACTGATACAAAGAAGAAGAAAACTAGACTGAAGCTGAAAATTTGTGTATTTGCAATTATTCTCAGTTAATGATGGCAGCCTTCAAAACAAGGATACGTTTGATCACACGCACCTCAACATTTGTTCTTTCCAAGCTGTAAATATCCCTTCTCACCATTTCCCATCAGGCCCTTGCTACACATGACAAAAACAGTTCCCCACTAATACCATGATAAAGACATGATGGAAAAGATAAATGTTACCACGAAGAGTACCAGTGCGATGTTTATCAACGTTTGCATAACAGGTACTAAATAACTTCCATTCGCAACTGAAGTCCATCTCAATATCAGTATGAAGTGTGACTCCCACAGGCAAAAATGCACTCTTGTATTCGTTGTGGCATGGAATGAGACAGCTTCCGAATGCCATCTTGAGGAATAGCTGGTATGAAGGTACATGTCTTCCCAGCACATCCCAGACATGCTTTATGGGAGACAAACCAGTGGATGGACAGGCAGTCAAAGACATTCAGTCTCCTTTCAACAATTACTAAATTAATTCTGTTTTGATATCCAATAGCTCCTCCCCTCATCACAGTCCCAGAAATCAGATTGCTGCTTCCTGGGAAGTTTCTCCAGGTCATCTACAGACACCTTGGCGTCAAATGTACCATCACAAATAGAAGCAAGATTCATCGCCGAGCACCACAGAATACAACTCAGTGTCCCAGCTGACTCTGGCTCTGTTGTCTGAGGTTTGGTGTTGGCACTAACAGAAGCTTGGCAACTCGGGATTTCAAGTCATCTTCCAGCAATCTGTTCCTGATTGCTCATCGTGACGTTCGGCCTGTAATCTCTGCCTGGATTACAGCTATTGATAGCCATCTATTCCTATCAGCCTGTCGAAAACTCCAGCGATATTCCCGAGTGTACTGCTTCTGAAAGGACTCTTGCCAAACTTTTGTACTGAGTCCATCTCCACACCACACTTTCTAGTGTTACTGCGCTACAGTTAACTGCTGTGCTACCTGCCGGTTGAGATCCTTCCATGACCTTCACGCCAGTGATTCGAGCTGCCTCAAATTCTGAAATATGGTGATAAGCTGCATATGCACATCCTCTAGGTATGCTGCACTGCGATCTCCGGCTGAAAATCTCCAGTAATGATAGGCACACCGAATAGCCTTCAAGTACTGACACGATTCGTCGTCTGTAGAGATGACTTTTTTTCTGTACTGAAAATCAGCTCGAGTAAGGAAGAAATTTTAATCAACATATTCTCCAAGAATGGAATTACGAGATTATTAGTTTCGTAGCGTTCAGGTGTCATCTGTTTTCCATTTCCGTCAGTAATACGTGATGCGAACAGTTGCTCTAACCTTTGCCTCACTCTCGTGTAAGAGGCTCCGTGCCATGGACAGTGGACTGAAAAAGACTGCAGCCCTGCTCCTTTGCATGTGGCAGTTTCAGGTTTGTCCTGTGTTTTCTCGGCACTGCAACGCACTACTTGCGTTTTTTCTTATTGCCTTACAGCTGACTTAGTTGAGAAAGTGATTAAGAAAAATCTGAATATTAATTTTAATCAATTAAGGAAACCCAAACAAATGACTAGATAAAATAAAATTAAGTTAAGTTAAACAGAAATTTTGCAGATTCTTACAATTTGAGAAGTTAAACAGAAATATTGTAAGCTTTTAAACAGTTCACTAGCAATGCAGAAATTTCGAAACCGTTTGAAATATCAGTTGACGTAAAGGAAATATTTCATCACAAAATTTACAACAAACATGACAAAGTGAATCGAACACAAAAATGAAATGTAAATGTTACGACTAGGGAAATGCTCGGGCAGATCACCGGAAAATTTCGGGACGTTATACATTTTACAACATGTGCAACCTGGAAGAACTGGGATCTCCCGGTTCTGCAATGCAGTAAAATATCGTTTAAAGCACATGCATCTTAATATAAAAGGCCAATAGAAATCCATGAAATACAAAGCATATACATTGAAGCGCCAAAGAAACTGGTGTAGGCATGCGTATTCAAATGCAGAGATATGTAAGCAGGCAGAATAAGGCGCTGCGGTCGGCAACGCCTATATAAGTCAACAAGTGTCTGGCGCAGTTGTTAGATCGGTTACTGCTGCTACAAAACCGAATTATCAACATTTAAGTGAATTTGAACGTGGTGTTATAGTCAGCGTACGAGCGATGGGGCACAGCATCTCCGAGATAGGGACGAAGCGGGAATTTTCCCGTATGACCATTTCACGAGTGTGCCGTGAATATCATGAATCCGGTAAAACATCAAATCTTCGACATCGCTGCGGCCCCAAAAAGATCCTGCAAGAACAGGGCTAACGACGACTAAAGAGAATCGTTCAACGTGACAGAAGTGCAACTCTTCCGCAAATTGCTGCAGATTTCAGTGCTGGGTCATCAACAAGTGTCAGCATGAGAACCATTCAACGAAACAACATGGATGTGGGCTTTCGGAGCCGATGACCTACTCGTGTACCCTTGATGACTGCACGACACAAAGGTTGACGCCTCGCCTGAGCCCGTCAGCATCGACACTGGACTGTTAATGAGTGGAAACATGTTGCCTGGTCGGACGAGTCTCGTTTCAAATTGTATCGAGCGGATGGACGTGTACGGGTATGGAGACAACCTCATGAATCCATGGACCCTGCACGTCAGCAGGCACTGTTCAAGTTGGTGGAGGCTCTGTAATGATGTGGGGCGTGTGCAGTTGGAGTGATATGGGACCCCTGATAGCTCTAGATACAACGGGTAACACGTACGTAAGCGTCCTGTCTGATCATCTGCATACATTCATGTCCATTGTGCATACCAACAGACGTGGACAATTCCAGTAGGACAATGTAACTCCCCACACGTCCAGGAAAACTCTTCTGAGTTTAAACACTTCCGCTGGACACCAGTCTCCCCAGACATAAACATTATTGAACATATCTGGGATGCCTTGGAACGTGCTGTTCAGATGAGATCTACGCAACCTCGTACTCTTACGGATTTATGGGCAGCCCTGCAGGATTCATGGAGTCATTTCCCTGCAGCACTACTTCAGACATTAGTCGAGTCTATGCCATGTCGTATTACAGCACTTCTGCGTGCCCGCGGGGGTCCTACATAATATTAGGCAGGTGTACCAGTGTATTAATTATAAGGCTAAAGGATTTCTTTGGCCCTCACTTAAGTTCAAACCACAGGACTACAGCTGAAGATAAATGGCACAAGCTAATAAGCCGTTTAAAATTTGCTTAACAGTGAGGCCTAAGAACGAAACCGTTTGCCCCAAAATGGCAACAGCCTTTTAATGCAAAAGAGACAAAAGAAGTATATCAAAAGTCATTAATTAAAATAAATTATTGTAGAAAAATATCAAATGGACCCCAGCAAGAGTAAACAATTCAGCAGTTACCAGATCCAACTTAACCAGCGACGCCAACTTATAAACAGTATCACTTTTTACTATTTAAAGGTCCCTCAAACCAAATTATGCAGGCTTATAAAACGAGAGGCCGAGTGTATTACCAGGTTTTGCCAGCCAGTTTCAACAAAACACGAAGTAACACTGGGCAAAAGTACGCAAGACAAACCGGCATTGAAACTACTCCAATCGGCAACGAATTGACAGACCGGCTAACATCAAGTGATTCCTAAAATTTTGATAAGATTAAGCAGCTTGAAAATTACCAAGCAGTATATTAAAATTCGCTCACCACATAATCAGAGGCTGTGGTGAAGCTCGGATACACACGCTAGGGCAGAACCGTGCAGCGGCCGTAATAGACACAGGAGCTAGGAAGACGCAGTTGACAGCAAGAAGCCAAGGCGGAAGACAGCTGAAAACTCCACTGGGAAGGTGCGAGTAATCCAAGCCCGGTAGTCTTCCTGGCGTACCCGAGGCATGGCCCGCTCGCCTGGACTCAGTAAATGCCTCTGGATGTGCCGCTGCCAGCGCCGCGCAGCCAACTCAGCAAACACTCCGTGCCCAAGCTTGCCTGCGTCCCTCTCCCTCCAAGCGTGCTAAGAACCAACTGAGGGCGACCGCCTCTGCTCGCTGACCCAAACCAATTCCTCCTCGCTCAAGCATGACATGACTATTAATGGTCGTGGCATGGCTCAGACGTATTTTTCTCTTCTTGGATTGTTCCGCAATGTAAGAATGCGAAATGGAATATCCGGGATATATATATCGCTGGGCAATCCACGCAGTGACTATTAATTTACATTTAATGTCTATGTAAATTAATAGTCACTGCGTGGATTGCCCAGCGATATATATATCCCGGATATTGCATTCTCCTCTGTGTATTGCACACGCGCTGTATGGTACTAACAATGAGATACAGAGACATCGCTGGGCAATCCACGCAGTGACTATTAATTTACATTTAATGTCTATATATATATATATATATATATAAAATGCATATATATACATATATATATATGTACATGTGTATATATATATATATATATATATATATATATATATATAAATGTATATATATATATATATATATATATATACATTAAATTAAATTAATAGTCACTGTGTGGATTGCCCAGCGATGTCTCTGTATCTCATTGTTAGTACCATACAGCGCGTGTGCAATACACAGAGGAGACGCAATGCAACATCGCCTCAGCCACCACCAAGGTTTCACACATTATCTAAAGTTTTCCCTCAGGAGTGGGATCTGACACCATCTCTTAATCCACCTAACAGAAGGGATATGACGGTTGTGAACAAGCTTATCTGGTACCTGATGGCAACAATATTTCCCAGAAAGTGTTCTATCGTTGCGAAACACATTCGACGGTTTTATTCATTTTTCTTATAAAAAAACTTTTATCTTTGGTTTCAGAACGTGCTCTAGTCGCATATGAGACCCTCTTGTATGTTGTTTAGGAGTCTTTTCTGCGAATGCATAGTTCGCTGGTGTAAAATGACGATGGCGCTTGACATTATAGTAATAAAATTGAACGGGACTCACTTTCCCAATATTCTGAAAAATGTTCTATTTATTTGGTCACGAACCAGCTCTCGGCTTCTTGGACCACAGTCTGGTGACTGTTGAATATTACAAACACAGTCAAAAATACGTGAAACATGATGTTGTTGTGGTGGTCTTCAGTCCTCAGACTGGTTTGATGCAGCGCTCCATGCTAATATATCCTGTGCAAGCTCCTTCATCTCCCAGTACCTACTGCAACCTACATCCTTCTGAATCTGCTTAGTGTATTCATCTCTTGGTCTCCCTCTACGATTTTTACCCTCCACTCTGCCCTCCAATGCTAAATTTGTGATCCCTTGATGCCTCAGGACTGCATGTGTTCTATTCATTTGATCACGAACCAGCTCTCGGCTTCTTGGACCACAGTCTGGTGACTGTTGAATATTACAAACATAGTCAAAAATACGTGAAACATGATGTTGTTGTGGTGGTCTTCAGTCCTCAGACTGGTTTGATGCAGCGCTCCATGCTAATATATCCTGTGCAAGCTCCTTCATCTCCCAGTAGCTACTGCAACCTACATCCTTCTGAATCTGCTTAATGTATCCATCTCTTGGTCTCCCTGTACGATTTTTGCCCTCCAATGCTAAATTTGTGATCCCTTGATGCCTCAGGACTGCACGTCAAAAATACGTGAAACATGATGTTGTTGTGGTCTTCAGTCCTGAGATCCTGTGCATCTCCCAGCACCTACTGCAACCTACATCCTTCTGAATCTGCTTAATGTATCCATCTCTTGGTCTCCCTGTACGATTTTTGCCCTCCAATGCTAAATTTGTGATCCCTTGATGCCTCAGGACTGCACGTCAAAAATGCGTGAAGCATGATGTTGTTGTGGTCTTCAGTCCTGAGGCCCTGTGCAGGCTCCTTCATCTCCCAGTACCTATTGCAACTTACGTCCTTCTGAATCTGCTTAATGTATCCATCTCTTGGTCTCCCTGTACGTCGCTCCTTGATGTTGTTGTGGTCTTCAGTCCTGAGACCCTGTGCAAGCTCCTTCATCTCCCAGTACCTACTGCAACCTACATCCTTCTGAATCTGCTTAATGTATCCATCTCTTGGTCTCCCTGTACGATTTTTGCCCTCCAATGCTAAATTTGTGATCCCTTGATGCCTCAGGACTGCACGTCAAAAATGCGTGAAGCATGATGTTGTTGTGGTCTTCAGTCCTGAGGCCCTGTGCAGGCTCCTTCATCTCCCAGTACCTATTGCAACTTACGTCCTTCTGAATCTGCTTAATGTATCCATCTCTTGGTCTCCCTGTACGTCGCTCGGCCAACAGCGGCCTGCTGCAGACCGACACTTAAGAGACACCAAATACAAATCGACATCGAGAGACAGGCCCTGCCATATGGCACTCGCAGCGTTACGCTGAAATTAAATGTAAATAATACGTCTTTTGTAGTGGGCGTCGCTCTACTGCAGTGTCACACATGACGAATAAATAGGAAAACAGTAAAACGTCTGTGTAGGGCCATGTTTTTACCTACACTGTCACTTGGCTGAATGTGTATAGGGCTCTGTGGCATCACTCAAACACAGCCAAATTGTCACACTAGCTGTGTATCTCTAACAAAGTTGACGTATGTCCTCACCTCGGTGACGGTTAAAACGATTTCGCCCCCGTGTGGGGTCGAACCACCAACAGCCGAACGCGCTGGGCGATTGCGCCACGGAGGCCTTAACTGTCGCTCCCTTGTGCTCTGTATATCAACGCAATTCGTATACCTTCTGCAGGAATGTCGCAGTATGGTAGCATCTGCCTACGCCTCTTCATATGGATAACGTGTATGCACGCTGTAGCGAGGCTCATAAACGAATGACATCGCCAAGCATGACATTATGCTACAAAATGCATACAAACCACTGTTGCGCCTATGCATTCAGAAAACCTCTGAGGCCAGTAGAATACTTGTCATAGGTTGTAGAACATCCTTTTCATTCAGTGTACTGCCATGTGTTAGATGCTGCTCGAGATAGCTCTGCTCCTTGCAGGAAGGTTAAAAAAATGAATGCCTTGTGTGAAACATACAGACATACTATTTATAGATGAGGCACAAAATCTGTAAAAAAAATTGTCAAATATAAAATGTTCACGAAGGAAAGTATCATAATTTTATGTCACACAAAAATAATTGGTTTTTCTCCAGCAGCAGTAGTTTTATACATTATGACGCGACAGCACATTCAGAAAACTTTTATGTCGAAAAATAATTAAATTTAACTGAAAATGAAGACTAATGTTTTCATGTGGATATTCTAGTTTTTAACAACAGATGAAAAATAAAGTTGATTATACCCTTGTAATCTAATATTTATACAGGCACTGATTCCTTACTGGAAATGGATGAAAAAGGGAATGGTCTGGTATTCATGACGGGAACAAGCCAGATGGTGTTTGTGTATGGCCAAGCAAATGGAAACTGTAAATGGCTGGGTATTTGTACGCTTGCGAGCTGCGAATGTTTGAGTTTCATTATGGCTTACAGCACGTACGTTAGTCGACCAGAATGATATGTCATCTGGGAGTGTGGGTGCTTCAGTCGGCTTTTAAAATTCTTATTTTTATTCTCTCTGTTATTTAATGAGCGTTTTATTAATGTGATTGCGTATTATTATTAATTGATTTTTATTTATGGTTTGGTTTAGCGATTCCTTTTCACTGTTGGCTCGTTTTATTTCAGTCCTTTCAATTATGTTTGCGGTGGTTATGAAGTCTATATTGCTTACTGTTCTCCGTTAGTTAAAGAATACGGTAATACCACAGGCGTTTCACAGCAGCAGATCTCGTTGAGTCTCCTTGCTGGAACTTCTGCATCTGAAATCGCTAAAGAAAATTTATCGCTCTACGGAAATCGATCGGTACAGCCAAGTGCTATGCTGTGTCATGTGTATGGAATGTGGCGTTCAACTTTTGTTTCGTAAAACTATTTAGGTCCTCGGAGAAATATTCTCGACGAATCTCAAAACCGTGTAAAACTGCAGGTTCGCACCATGATACTGCACAACGCTTCCGAACGACTTGCGTCTTTATAATCACTGAATATTTCTTTTGAAATGATTAAGGGTTATGAACCATACTCACCTGATACTACTTTTGTGCTTTTATATGTATTTATTTTCTTCAATACCATAAAACATAGATTACCGCCTTAATGACGGCTTCCAACAATCTCCTCTCAATTCGACATATAACATCTCTCTTCCCATGTCCAACATAGCTTAATACAGTCTGTATATCTTTGTTATCGAGTTCGCACGGAGATGCTTAAATTCCACAGAGTATTTATCTCTCGCGCCGATTTTACATTTATGGTCGTATTAATAGTCCGCCGCACTTAATGTATGGGTCTTATTGCTTCACGAAGCGCTACAGGCTCGTGTGTTTACCTTTGTGCTTCAAGGCGACCAAAATGTGCTTTACTGTTTTAGCTACCAGATAACTTGCTCAGTAAATGGTTCACATGACTCTGAGCACTATGGGACTTAACATCTGGTGTCATCAGTCCCCTAGAACGTAGAACTACTTAAACCAAACTAACCTAAGGACATCACACACATCCATGCCCGAGGCAGGATTCGAACTTGCGACCGTACCGGTCGCGCGGTTCCAGGCTGAAGGGCCTACAACCGTTCGGCCACAGCGGCCGGCTTGCGAAGTAAGCTATTCAGACGTACATAGTGTGTACAACAGTCGAAGAGGTTGATGTGGTTTTTGTTCACTGTAATGTCACGCACGTATCCGATAACGGCCATGGTAGGCCGAGTGCAATAGTATCGTGGTTAGACAGCTCTAGACATTTCGGTGGCCGCCGATGTGGCAAGGCTTACGGAAAGGGTGGCCAATGTTTCGGCTTGCGGGCCATGCCCGGGCCCGAGTGCCGAAGCGCTCAGCTTTGGTTCGCGCTTCACCCACCGCCACGCCACGCTGCCTGAGAGCGAGGAGGGGGAATAAGGAAAAACAGCAAACACGCCACATTTAAATGACAGTACAGTAGAAGTGCATATGACTTGGTCTTATATTTCACATTTCTCAACAACAGAGATCACAAACAAAACAAGTTTTCAGTATTAATTAATTACTTTTGGTGCGCTGAAGGCATAATATAATTATTACCTGTACAAACTGTCGGCATAAGGACAGATGCAGACAATTTCAAAAAGTTTCAAAGAATCTTCACACAAATATGTCGATGGAAATCTCGTAACACGTTCGCAATATCATTATGGAGACGTGTAAAATTACCTGAGAAATGCAATATAAATGTCCTGGACAGTTTTAACGTAAAAAGATTTGTAATTAAATTTGGAATTACCTTGCAGATCAATCAGCTACATCCGCACACGCACAGGGGCGCTTTCAACTGGATTGGCAAACGGTCTCGAAAACAGCTCAAAAACATATATAAGATTGACAGTGTTCACAAAACATTTATAAAGTTACCGTTGTAATTTTTGCAATGCCACAATGAATTCTTCAAACCTCACAGTTTCTTGGCCACCAGTGAGCTGAGGAAACTGGACTGTTTACGTCAGAATGTGTCCCTTCTACAACGATATTTTCTTTTTAAATGCGTTCCCATCAAATCAGTATGAAGTTACATTGCGATGTCTTGCTGTGGGCAGCGTGAAGTCAATTTAACCTGAAATGTTAAGTCCGCAGTGTATTCCAGATGTTCTAATTTTCGTTCCTTCACTCCTCTTTCCTTCATAAATTCAATAAAAGCGAGATTTAAATCGAAAAATCGTTCAAGACACTCCATTTGACTTAACCAAAGCACTTTGCAGTAATATATGAAGTTTCCATACACTTCGTTCATTTGCATTGAAAACTGTTGCAACTAAAAATGGAATAATGGGTGCGACTTCAGTTATTTTACTATTCATACTGTCAATTTCTTCAAGTACTCTATGCCTGAAAATTTAGCACAAAATGCCTCTTGATGTACTGAACAATGAATCTAGTCTGTTGATCGTTGTAATTTTTTGCTCTTTCATCGTCAACTAAAAGCTTAAATTCATTCTGCATCGTGTTATAATGTCATTTCGCAGCAAATAAGCGGTGAATCGAGGATTCTCATCCCCCTTTACTATTCCCGGTCATTTAAAATAACTGTGTCGATAGATTGCTAGACTGCCTCTTCTTGTGCAAACAGCCACTAGACCTGTGTACAGCCATCATATCAGGAACAAACAGCGAAGCACAAACAGCGCTGACGCTATGATTCTGCAGAACTCAGAGGGTTGTGCCGACTGCAAAATGCCGCACCGCAGCGCTAAATCAAACATTGCGCTGTTCCGGGTACTTCCGAGGAGGACCGAGCAAAGCCGACAGACGGGCCGGACCTCGGCCCGCACACAGCCTTCACACGCTGCACACGTGAAGCTTGGCACGCCGTGGCCGGCCCTGGTTTAGAGCATCTGTCACTTGGGTACTGCCGGGTCAACTGTATCCTCACCCTGCCAGCTCAGGTCGCCCCGCAGTACTGCGACGGCTGTGTTACTTTTGTGAAGATCTGTAGATTAAAACTGAAGAAACTGCAAAAAGGTGGGAATTTAAGGAGATGGGACCTGGATAAACTGACTCAATCAGAGGTTGTACAGAGTTTCAGGGAGAGCATAAGGGAACAATTGACAAGTATGGGGGAAAGAAATACAGTAGAAGAAGAATGGGTAGCTTTGAGGGATCAAGTAGTGAAGGCAGCAGAGGATCAAGTAGGTAAAAAGACGAGGGCTATTAGAAATCCTTGGGTCACAGAAGAAATATTGAATTTAATTGATGAAAGGAGAAAATAAAAAAATGCAGTAAATGAAGCAGGCAAAAAGGAATACAAACGTCTAAAAAATGAGATCGACAGGAAGTGCAAAATGGCTAAGCAGGCATGGCTAGAGGACAAATGTAAGGATGTAGAGCCTTATCTCACTACGGGTAAGATAGATACTGCCTACAGGAAAATTAAAGAGACCTTTGGAGAAAAAAGAACCACTTGTACGAATACCAAGAGCTCAAATGGAAGCCCAGTTCTAAGCAAAGAAGGGAAAGCAGAAAGGTGGAAGGAGTATATAGAGGGTCTATACAAGGGCAATGTACTTAAGGACAATATTATGGAAATGGAAGAGGATGTAGATGAGGATGAAATGGGAGATACGATACTGCGTGAAGAGTTTGACAGAGCACTGAAAGACCTGAGTCGAAACAAGGCCCCCGGAGTAGACAACATTCCATTAGAACTACTGACAGCCTTGGGAGAGCCAGCCCTGACAAAACTCTACCATCTGGTGAGCAAAATGTATGAGACAGGCGAAATACCCTCAGACTTCAAGAAGAATATAATAATTCCAATCCCAAAGAAAGCAGGTGTTGACAGATGTGAAAATTACCGAACTATCAGTTTAATAAGTCACAGCTGCAAAATACTAACGCGAATTCTTTACAGACAAATGGAAGAACTGGTAGAAGCCGACCTCGAGGAAGATCAATTTGGATTCCGTGAAATATGGGAACACGTGAGGCAATACTGACACTACGACTTATATTAGAAGATAGATTAAGAAAAGGCAAATCTACATTTCTAGCATTTGTACACTTAGAGAAAGCTTTTCACAATGTTGACTGGAACACTCTCTTTCAAATTCTGAAGGTGGCAAGGGTAAAGTACAGGGAGCGAAAGGCTATTTACAATTTGTACAGAAAGCATATGGAAGTTATAAGAGTCGAGGGGCATGAAAGGGAAGCAGTGGTTGGGAAGGGAGTGAGACAGGATTGTAGCCTCTCCCCAATGTTATTCAATCTGTATATTGAGCAAGCAGTAAAGGAAACAAAAGAAAAATTCGGAGTAGGATTTAAAATCCATGGAGAAGAAATAAAAGCTTTGAGATTAGCCGATGACTTTATAATTCTGTCAGAGACAGCAAAGGACTTGGAAGAGCAGTTGAACGGAATGGACGGTGTCTTGAAAGGAGGATATAAGATGTGCACCAACAAAAGCAAAACTAGGATAATGGAATGTAGTTGAATTAAGTCGGGTGATGCCGAGGGAATTAGATTAGGAAATGAGACACTTCAAGCAGTAAAGGAGTTTTGCTATTTGGGGAGCAAAATAACTGACGATGGTCGTAGTAGAGAGGATATAAAATGTAGACTGGCAATGGCAAGAAAGCGTTTCTGAAGAAGAGAAATTTGTTAACATCGAGTATTGATTTAAGAGTCAGGAAGTCGTTTCTGAAAGTATTTGTATCGAGTGTAGCCATGTCTGGAAGTGAATCATGGAGATAAATACAAGAAGAGAATAGAAGCTTTCGAAATGTGGTGCTACAGAAGAATGCTGAAGATTAGATGGGTAGATCACATAACTAATGAGGAAGTACTGAATAGGATTGGGGAGAAGAGGAGATTGTGCCACAACTTGACTAGAAGAAAGGCATCGGTTGCTAGGACATGTTCTGAGGCATCAAGGGATCACAAATTTAGTATTGGAGGGCAGCGTGGAGGGTAAAATTCGTAGAGGGAGACCAAGAGATGAATACACTAAGCAGATTCAAAAGGATGTAGGCTGCAGTACGTACTGGGAGATGAAGAAGCTTGCACAAGATAGAGTAGCACGGAGAGCTGCATCAAACCAGCCTCAGGACTGAAGACCACAACAACAACAACAACACCTTCGCTTGTCTACGGCTGGCGCTGCTGCAATTAACTTCCACCTTCTCTCATTTAAGACCAAATATGGTCGGTTCGCTACACAAGGAACGCTTGAAGACTGCAAGAAAAAGCCTTGCCAATATATCGTGCCTCCCAAAAGACTCCATCCCGCTGAATACACGAGAAATATTCAAAATAGTTTTAATGGTATTTGAAGCCCAACCACTAAAATAATCATATGATCCCTGTACGGTAGTAAAAATGCAGCTTTTCTATTCGTCCTTGTGCTAGCAACATACAAATTGTCTTGAACAGCAGTAGATATGACTAAATTTTGTTAGTAAGCACGTCACAGCTCAAAATACGTGCTTCACACAGAAAGTGGTAATTCTTGGTTTCCACAACCCTTCCTCACGATTCACGACTTTTGCGTTAATTTGAACTGCTCACTCTTAGCGCCTCTCTCCATTCACCGAATATACACTGAGGCGCCAAAGGAACTGTTATAGGCATGCGTATTCAAGTACAGAATATGTAACCAGGCAGAATATGGCGCTGCGGTCCACAACGTGTCTAGCGCAGTTGTTACCTCAATGGTTCAAATGGCTCTGAGCACTATGGGACTTAACATCTGTGGCCATCAGTCCCCTAGAACTTAGAACTACTTAAACTTAACTAACCTAAGGACATCACACACATCCATGCCCGAGGCACGATTCGAACCTGCGACCGTAGCAGCCTCGCGGTTCCGGACTGAGCGCCTAGAACCGCTAGACCACCGCGGCCGGCGCAGTTGTTAGATCGGTTACTACTGCTACAATCGCAGGTTATCAAGATTTAAATGAGTTTCGACGTGGTGTTATAGTCGCGCACGAGCGATAGAACACAGCATTTCCTAGGTAGCGATGAAGTTGGCATTTTTCCGACGAACATTGCACGAGTGTAGCGTGAATATCAGGAATCTGGTAAAATATCAAATCTCCGACATCTCTGCGGCCGCAAAACGATCCTGCAAACACGGGACCAACGACGACTGAAGAGAGTCGTTCAACGTGACGGAAGTGCAGCTTTTCCGCAAATTGGTGCAGATTTCAGTGCTGGGTCACCAACAAGTGTCAGAGTGCAAATCATTCAGCGAAACATCATCGATATGGGCTTTCGGAGGCGAAGGTCCACTCGTGTACCCTTGCACGACATAAAGCTTTACGCCTCGCCTGGGCCCGTCAACACCGACACTGGACCGTTGATGACTGGAAATATGTTACCTGGTTGTACGAGTCTCGTTTCATATTGTATCGAGCGGATGAAAGTGCGCCAGTGTGGAGAAAACCTCATGAATCCATGGACCCTGCATGTCAGCAGGGAACCGTTCAAGCTCGAGGAGGCTCTGTACAGTTGTGGGTCGTGTGCAGTTGGAGTGATACGGGACCCTTGATAGTCTAGGTACGACTCTGACAGTGACACGTACGTAAGCATCCTGTCTGATCACCTGCATACATTCATGTCCATTGTGGATTCCGACGGACTTGGTCAATTGCAACAAAACAATGCGACACCCCAAACTTCCATAATTGCTACAGAGTGGCTCCAGAAACACTCTTCGGGGTTTAGACGCTTCCGCTGGCCACCAAATTCCCCAGATATGAATATTATTGAGCATATTTAGGATTCCTTGTAAGGTGCTGTTCAGAAGAGATCTCCATCCCCTGGTACTCTTACGGATTTAGGGACAGCGCTGCAGGATTCAGGCGTCAGTTCTCTCCAGCACTACTTCAGACATTAGTCGAGTTCATGACACGTCGTGTTGCGGCACTTCTGCGTGTTCACAGGGCCCTGCGTGATTTTAGGCAGGTACACCAGTTTCTTTGGCTTATCAGTGACCAAGCACACTATAACTTTCGCAATCAGAGGTCGAACGACCTGGAACTGTCATCAATTTTCTTAAAATTATCAAGTTGTGTTAGTGGCATTCAAGTCCGTAGCCCGCGGTCTCGCGGTAGCGTTCTCACTTCCTGGACACGGGGTTCCGGGTTCGATTCCCGGCGGGGTCAGTGATTTTCACCTGCCCCGAAATGACTGGGTGTTCTTGTGTCGTCTTCATCATCATCATTCATCCAATTACGGTCGGAGGGAGGCAACGACAAACCACCTCCATTAGGGCCTTGCCTAGTGCAGTCTGCCTTAGGCAGGGCAACAGAGCGGACGCGCCCGTGTTTACTTTGTGCGGAGCGCGAGCTCGCCTTGCTTACATTCTGACGGCCGTTGCTTAAGTGCCGGCTGGCCGTAGACGATACATTGCCAACCGCTACCGTAAATCTACACTCCGATTTACTTTCTGCAAAGATTATGTCCGACCCAGAGTACTCGAGGTGAAGCGTTTTCTGCCAGAGGAAATGAAGATCCCGACGACCGATATTATTGGCATACATTTGTCGATCGTGAGTAGCAGGGTCTGTATTAAAATCATTAACTACGCGGATTGCGAACGCATCCTAGGTGACACCAAACAGGGGCTCCGCTTCTGTCATGCTGATGGCAATGTGTGGGTGGTAATCGACGACAACGCGGGCTTAAGTATGCGTACGATACGCATTTTCGAATTGCCATTCGAACTTCCTGCTGAGGAAGTCGTCGCGGCACTCCGACCACACGGCAAGGTCCGCGGCCATACTGCGGAGACGTGGACACAGTGTTGGACATATCCTGTCCTAAACGGCGGCCTGTCCTACTTACAGGTTGGCGAATGTTGTGCAATAATTATATACAATGGCCAGCCTCGGACCTGTTCCGGATGCGGCAAAGAAGGGCACTTGAGATGCGAATGCCTACAACGGCGTATTACGTAACTTCCAGCTGCCGAAGGACCAACCATGCCACAACCTACGGAGCTACCGGTGACCTACGCCGCTGCTCTAGCTTCTCCTACCGCTTCGCAACGCCGCCCGGACGCCACAAACGAACCCGGGCAGACTCCACGGAGAGCGCCTCGAACGGCCAGCTGCATCCCTGCGGCGGCCTTCCTGCCAGAGCGACGCGACTCCCTTCCGTCGTCGGACACAGAGGGTCGCATAAGGAAACAACGTTCTCCGAAACGTCGCAAGAGAAGGCGTCGCACCGTTTCCGGACAAGAGGAGACGTTGCAAGTCGAGGATGACACAACCGTCGACCAGCACAATGCCCCGAATCCGCTACTGCCGACGAAGACGTTATGAGCGCGGAGACATCCACCGGTGTGCCTGTGCCCGTCTCCCCCACACTCCAAGCCGACGTGAAATACTTGATGGACATAGAACGGCCGACACTACACCACGAACCATTAAATCATCTTCTGCAGACATAATGGACAATAAACCGGTGCCCGCCGCCACGGCGTGGCACGAGGAGGAGGTTGAGGAGCAGGACCCGTTACAGGACTCTGCGCCGTCGGAGCCGATCCACTGATCATACTCTCCCCAGGATCCCCTGCGGGCAAGCGGGATAACGTTGCACTGCGACGCCCACGCCCTTGCTCTGGCCGGCCGGGGTGGCCGAGCGGTTCTAGGCGCTACAGTCCTGAACCGCGCGACCGCTACGGTCGCAGGTTCGAATCCTGCCTCGGGCATGGGTGTGTGTGATGTCCTTAGGTTAGTTAGGTTTAAGAAGTTCTAAGTGTAGGGGACTGATGACCTTAGAAGTTAAGTCCCATAGTGCTCAGAACCATTTGAACCACTTGAACCCTTGCGCTGACGCCAGAGTAGTGCAGCCGCCAGTAGTCCGCCATCAGGCCTACCGGATAGCAACCATTAACACCAACAACATCCGTTCCGGGGTGAGGGGATGTTCATGGCTTCTGATATTGATTTCGTCCTTCTGCAGGAAGTTCACTTGGTCAGTCTCTCGGATATCAATGGCTATACCTCCCACGCCTCCGCGGGTGATCCTATGGCCCGTGGAGTGGCCATCTACGTCCGCCACGGTATTTCTGCCACCGATCTCGCCTTCCTTCCATCAGTTCGGGGCATGGCACTTACTGCTGCCATGGAGACACACATCATTAATTTCTACGTTCCTTCAGGCACCGACCAAAGGCATGAACTGGCCCAGTTTTATTCAAAGGAAATCGCTCCCCTCCCCCCGCCCCCCCCCCCCCCCCCCGCTGTTTGAGGGCGGTATGACCATTGCCTACTAGGAGGTGATTTTAAGTGCGTTCTGCACCCCAAAGATCAGAACTACGTATAGTGGTGCGGGACCTCCTGCTTCGCGATATCTGGGAAGTACAACGCGGCGACCGTTCTGGCCATACCTTTCTTACCAGTCATCCCTCAAGCCGACTAGACAGGATATATGCCTCACAAACTCTTAGATCTGCGATATGGGGCGCCGAACAATGGCCACTGGCCTTTTCCGACTATTGCGCCTACATCTGTACGGTTCTCCTTCAGCCGCAATCTGCGTGGCGCAGCCGAGCGCCGTAGAAACTAAATACTTCTCATCCGCATGACCTGGCTTGTCGCCAACAAGTCACTGAGACGTCGACAGCCTGTGAGCGACGCCTTCCCCGCTACCGCTCGACTGTGACATGGTGGATGGGCTGCGCCAAACCAGCGACCCAGAGGACTCTGATGAGATGTGGGAAGGACTTGGCCGACTGGCATCGCAACACTGTTGACTTCTATTATACGATTCTCCAAGATCTGGACACTTAGCTGGCGTCCCCAGACAACCAGTTGGAATGGCGAAGAACTAAGGCGAGGATAATTGCGCTGGCACACCAGAAATTGCAAGGGGTGGTGATATAGACGCTGCGCCACGATCATGCGGGTTTCTAAATTCCATCATGCATCATATAGTGTCCGACGAACGACGGCTTCGTCGGCAGATCATCAGCACACTGACCACGCCTCACGGCAAGCAGGCGACCAATCAGAATGACATCGTCCACGCATTCGTGGAACACTACCGTCGTACTTACAGTGAAGAAGATGCTCATACTGAAGCAGGCGACTCTATTTTGCATTACGTCACGTGCACCCTCCCCCACACGGAGTTGGATGCTTTGACAGTGGCAGTCACACGAGACGAAGTCGACAGCGCAAACGACAAGGATGCAGTCAACAGATCGCCCGGCATTGACGTCTTACCGACTGAGTTTCATCGTGCCTTCAGAGAACTCACGGCACTGCAGTGGACCACTATGTATCAAGAACTGATGACATCTGACCAAGCAATCCCGCCCGCCTTTGCTGAGGGCATAGTCATTCCGGTCCACAAACCAGCCCGTGGTTCGACGGTCACAGGTTACGGACCGCTCACCCTACTCAATGCCGATTACAAGATTTTCGCTCGCCTAATGGCAATGCGTCTTCGAACAATGCTCCCTCATATCCTCTCCCCAGAGCAAACAATGCCTGGGGGGACTGCCACAGACTGCCACAGGGGAATGCCGCGACTTAATTGCGATGGCGGCGGCCTGCAGACTCTGTGCAGCGGTCGTCGCTGTAGAATTTGATAGCGCCTTCGATAAAGTGCTCCGTCGTTTCCCGATTTCGGTGTCGGCCCAAATGGGCATCCCCCCTCCGTGTCTCGACGTCATCCGGCGTCTTTACGACAGTGCCAGTTCATGTGTCCAAGTCAATGGACGTTTAGCAGGGCCGGTACCCATCTGCCATTCCATACGGCAAGGGTGTCCCCTCTCTGCCCTCCTGTACACCATTTCCCATGAGCCCCTCATTGGGGGCTTGACAACCAAGCTCTCTGGCCTCACTCTCCGCCAACACACTTTTCACTGTCGGGCATATGCTGATAACCTCCTCCTCCTCATTCGCTCCGGCTCTGAGATTAGAGTGGTCCTCGAATTGATCACACATTATGGGGCTGCCGCTGGCAGAGCCATGAATGTTACCAATTCTTCTGCACTTCACATTGGACGAGGCCTCCAGGAAGGTTAAGTGGCACCCCTGCCACTTGTGCAGACTTTCCTGTACTTGGGCATTACCTTTACCCCCACGGTCTCACGCACAGCGGAAACGAATTTCCGTCGCCTGTTACACGTCATCTGCAACGACGTCCGCCAGTACCTCCTGCGCCGCCAGTACACACTTCAACGCACTGATTTTCTTAATCGTTATGTGGTATCAAAATTGGTCCCCATGGTGAAAGTTCTCACTCTGCCGATTACGATTGGGCGCAGCCTTCAGGCGGCCTTTGGCTATTATCTTACGGCGGGTTCCATGTTCAAAGTCCGTTATGAAACACTTACCCTGCCCCCACGGGATGGTACCCTCGGGCTCTTCGATGTCCGTATGCGAGCTGCGACTTTGTATATGAGTACCATGAGAAGACAGTGGGCTGGACGGAGCACATCTCTAACACACAGCTTGCTTGAGGTTCTCTTGCCTGCTTCCACCTCACCACCGGTGACTGTCGGCCACATCGTGCCCCATTTGTCTCACATTTCGACCTTTTTCGTCGACTACAGTTACAAATGGTTCAAATGGCTCTAAGCACTATGGGACTTAACATCTGAGGTCATCAGTCCCCTACACATAGAACTACTTAAACCTAACTAACCTAAGGACATTACACACACCCATGCCCGAGGCAGGATTCGAACATGCCAGCGTAGCGGCAGTGCGGTTCCAGACTGAAGCGCCTAGAACTGCTCGGTCACAGAGGCCGGCACTACAGTTACAATCATACCAGTCTCCCAGATACGCGCCCACCCAGACTAAGGATTTTTACAGCCTACTATTGCGCCGTGTTCCCAGGAATGTGATGGAGACCAAATATCCATCCATTCAGTGGCCCATAGTGTGGACTACCATCCTCCAGCCCTTCCTTCCTACGGACGTCCGGGCACTGTGGTATCACAGTGCGAACAGGAAATTTGCCGCGAAACAGCGACTGCGTAACATTGGCTTGAAGGATTCCCCCTCTTTGTCTCCTTTGCCAGCAACTGGACACTGATGATCACCGTCCGACGTGCGCCTCTTCGCTCGATGTCTGGCGCTTCGCGGAGCAAATCACTGCCTGGTATCTCCGAGTGCCACCAGACACAATCGAACCTCGAATGTTCCTATACCCGGAGGACAAACATTTTCCAGCCGCCAAATGTCATGCAGTTACGTCGGTCGAAGGATGGGCGGTCGCTTATCTGTTTCACGAGGGACCAAAATCCCGCCTCGACTTCTGGACCTATTATCGAATAGCCCATGCAGCTCTCGAAAACACGCCATGTTACCGAACATTATTTTTTAACTATATTCGAGGGGTCTTTGTTAGACCTCCACTAAGTTGGGGGGGGGGGGGGGCGGATGCCTGAAACAGAGGACATCGCCTCCCCTCCCCCGCCCCGCCCACCCCCCGCCCGCCCCCCGCCCGGCGGTGTCTGAGTTTAAGCCACCTATGATCGATTCTACCTCTGACCTCTGCGGATGGGGGTGTGCGTCGTAGATTGCGCAGATTGCATTTCTTTTTTCTTTTCCTTTTTCTTTTCTTGGCCGGCCGGAGTTGCCGTGTGATTCTAGGGGCTACAGTCTGGAGCCGAGCGACCGCTACGGTCGCAGGTTCGAATCCTGCTCGGGCATGGATGCGTGTGATGTCCTTAGGTTAGTTAGGTTTAATTAGTTCTAAGTTCTAGGCGACTAATGACCTCAGAAGTTAAGTCGCATAGTTCTCAGAGCCATTTGAACCATTTCTTTTCTTTTTCCTTACCCACCATTTACATTTTTTTCTCTGCCACTGTTGTATGTTCCACATAATTTCATAATAATAGTGAATATTACAAAAACACAATGCAAATAAATAAACAACAACAACGACTTCCCCTTCTGCTGATTCCTGTCTCTCCCACTTCCCTATGATCCCCGGGCACGGTGGTGGTGAGGGGGACACTGTGGCCAGGTCTCAGGTTTCGACCCTTGTCCATTTAGTCACTTGAGCCACCAGTGGTCCACTAACCCTTAAATTAAATTAAATTAAATAAAAATAAAAAAAGTGCGGCGGTGCGGGTCTCCCGCACCGTTACCCTACGCTCTGTCAAGAAGCATAGGACTTCATTTTCCATTTCCAGTGGCATTCACTGAATCTCAAATCAATGAAAATTAAGTTTACAAAAATTGACATGAAAATCTAATGCGATACTCGTCACCACAGACGCGACTTAAAACACGATTCTTTTGTCAATGTTAAATGACGTAAAATGAAACGACAACGGACATGCATAAGTGCACCGACACCTACTGTATTTCTGCCTGCCTCGGAATAGCTACTGGGAGCGTTAAAATCGGTCTACAAAAGAACTGCACACACTACTCCAGCCACAACAAACACAACACAGATAACTAGGCGTCTGAGCTTTCAGCCAATCAGTAGAATATCTGATTCATTTCTCCAGAAGGAGTGAGTAGCGTCCTTGGAAACAAGGGCAAGAATATGTTTGCTTCATTTAACACTTTAGACTGGTGGGTCAGCAGTATCTGCTCCCAGTATTGTGCACCAACTCAAACTTGAAACTTTACAAAGGTACAAATGGTGGTGCAGTGGTGACTACATCAACATACTGTTGTTCGACATCAATATTAGAGTTGGATATTTCAGTCTGTCCATAATAGAGTGGCTGATTCTGAAACGATCTTTTCTCTGATGACGCTTAGCTGCGTTTATCGACGTAGCTGAACTCAAAGGACAATGAACGTTGGGGTTTTGAAAATCCTCATCATTTACATCAAGTGTTGCAGCATGAAGACTGCTGTGTGTTATGTATCACTACCATTCGTTTCTTTCCTGTTCGACTTGCAAATATGGCGAGGGAAAAATGACTGTCTATGTGCTTCCATACGAGTCCCACTTTCTCTTATCTTATCTGCATGGTCCTTACGCGAAATTTACTAAACTATAACTTCTGGTACTAACGTGAACACTGTAACATGAAATAACATGAAATAATTATTTAAATAAAAATTAATTTTTAATATACCACATTTCTAAATCTGACTAAAAAATATAAAATCATCTCTCCTAGCGCCATACAGACAGCCTTGAAAATCTGTGATTGTGAATTTTTAATAGATGTAAAAATATTTGTAAGATTTAAAACTAAATAAGATGGGCACATAGAATAAACAGAAGTAAGTGAAACGTCCCCTTTGGAAAATTATACATTACTGTGCTGGTAAACCTCTTACGTTAGTTTATTTTCAAACAGCTGAGTAAAACTGAACGTGCTCAGACATTTCTCTCTTTACTTATTCTGATCATCAATAAACTGACACACAATATTTTTAGCGCAATGCAACCTAACTTTCAATAATCCCTACAAAAGAATGGGCCTGACTAACAATAACCTATACCTTTCATGAATCACTTGGCTCACAAAAATCTTCGTTACTCGAACTACTGCAATACAGCGAGCGCCAATAGTGACAGCTAAATAAAAGATTCTAACTATTGAAAGAGAACAAACAATATATTTACCTTAATAATGTTCAAAAGTCATAATATCAGCTCATGACATCCAGTCTTACAAATTTCCTTTTTCTGGCGGACACACGTCCAGATCGTCCGCTCTCAAAATTCTGCCATCTCTCTCCCCACATCCACCACTGCTGGCGGCTCACCTCCAACTGCGCAACGCTATGCGCTGTTCACATCCCACCGCCCAACACTACAATAGCAAATACTCAACAATGCCGACCAGCCACAGATTGCACACAGCACAGTCAGTGATTTTCGTACAGAGCGATACGTGGCGTTACCAACATAAAAACCTAAACAGCCTACTTACATAAGTAGGTGAAATATTCAGGCATTTTTATTGAGCAGTGTAATAGTAAGGAAGTGATCTATTCATTATGAGGTATCTATTTAAAAACGTAGTATATTAAAATTTATTTTTATTCAAACAATTGTTTTCTCCTTTTTAGTCTTATGTGTGTGAAACTGTCTGATGAGATCATCAAAGATACCTGGTAAATTTCAGGTTTATTTCAATTTCTCTTCACCTGATTCAACAAATACATTACTTTCTGCTATGCACATCTCGTGTAAAGACTGTGAATTTAAAAATTAAAGATATTTGTGCTCGCATGGAGGCTTACAAACAACAGTTTCTCCCATGTACCATTCGCAGATTTCGCCACATCTCAGACAAGAAAGCGGTTTAATACTGCATTGTCAACCACTTCTGAGCCATGTTTAAAATTTCAAGTCTCTAGCTCATTGGGAAGTTAGTTTAAAATCAGTTGCAAAATTTGTACCGAACAGACAGACAGACAAGAAAGCGACGTCCATCCCTCTTCTCTCTCTGATCATCGAGCCCCCCCCCCCCCCCCCCTCCCCCCGCCGTTAATCGCCTGCAACACATTCCAGCAGTACTTTCACAACATGCTGGTCCTACAGAGCAGCCGAGATTTCAGGTGTTACCAATACTTTTCACATCCACCCCCAACCCTAGGCATCAGACAGGGAAGAAAGCAAATTAATACTACATTATCATCCAGTTATGAGTTATGTTAAAAATTTGAAGTCTCTAGCTCATCGGAAAGGTTGTTTAAAACAAACTGCAAAATTTTTCCCAAAGATACAGAGAAGACAGAGACCTAATACAGAACTTGGTAAAGTACCTGTAACACAAAAAGTTGCAAAATATACATATCCTGGTCTTTCCCTCCGTGAAATAACTGTCGATCTTTTCTTTAGTTGTTAGTCTCAGATACGTGCAGGAACATTATTTCCTAGGTGCAGTGCATACCTCCACTGCGCGTTTAATGGGTTGCATAACTCTTTTAGGTTCAAATGGTTCAAATGGCTCTGAGCACTACGGGATTTAACATCTGAGGTCATCAGTCCCCTAGAACTTAGAACTACTTAAACCTAACTAACCTAAGGACATCACACACATCCATGCCTGAGGCAGTATTCGAACCTGCGACTGTAGCAGTCGCGCGGTTCCGGACTGAAGCGCCTAGAACCGCTCGGCCACAGCGGCCGGCTAACTCTTTCAGGATACCAGGCCGGCCGGAGTGGCCGTGCAGCTCTAGGCGCTACAGTCTGGAGCCGAGCAACCGCTACAGTCGCAGGTTCGAATCCTGCCTCAGGCATGGATGTGTGTGATGTCCTTAGGTTAGTTAGGTTTAGTTAGTTCTAAGTTGTAGGTAACTGATGACCTCAGAAGTTAAGTCGTATAGTGCTCAGAGCCATTTGAACCATTTTTAGGATACCAAACATAATCTGATGAATGTTTCCAGTTTGCCATTCTGCGGAACATTAGAAGCGTCGTCGGTAATTTATACTGAAGCAATCGGATTCTCAATATTAGTTCAAGAACGAGATTAATGTTTGACTGCTAGAGCTTCTTATATTTACCTAATTACAGCAAGGCTCAAGAGCCGATGCTATTTCAGACTGTCATGCAGGGCTCGGACGAAGACAATTAGACAGCTGTTTTTCGCTTGCCCCAATTGGGAGTGGAACAGGATGGAACAGGAAAGGAAATGATTAGTTGTGGCGCGTGATACCCTCCACCATGCATCACATGACGGCTTCCAAAGCATGTTTGTACTCGCAGAAAGCCAGTATGCCACATACTTTTAACCTCATTACCCCTAAACCAGCACCTCAGGTGCTTTTCATAGTGTAAAACATTTCTTTCTTGATTTGTGTAAAGTTTAGATGATCAGCCATCATCATTTATGGGGCTTGATGTTCAGGGGTCATTTTTTGTGGAAATTTGCACAAGAGCGATAGACCCAATACAATCTTGCACGGTACTGTGTTCTTTGCATTGTATGTTAACCGGGGGCCTAGAAACGTCAGATTGGCTCCGTCCCCGCCGCAGCCGCAGTGGTCCACAATCCCACGACGACTACCGCAGTCCACTTCATCCCTCCGCCGCCCCACATCGAACCACTCTTTTAGGGTTATTGTGCGATTAGGACCCTGGTGGACCCTCCCCCCCCCCCCCCGCCCCCCCAGGGAACGTCTCACGCCAGACGAGTGTAACCCCTATGTTTGCTAGGTAGAGTAATGGTGGTGGTGTACACGTGCTTGGAGAACTTGTATGCGCAGCAATCGCCGACATAGTGTAGCTGAGGCGGAATAAGGGGAACCAGCCCGCATTCGCCGAGGCAGATGGAAAACCGCCTAAAAACCATCCACAAACTGGCCGGCTCACCGGACCTCGACACAAGTCCGCTGGCCAGGGACCAGGTTCTCCTTCCCAATCCGAAAAGCCGTGCGTTGGACCACCCCCATGAACCAAGAAACCTTGCCGTTGGCGGGGAGGCTTGCGAGCCTCAGTGATACAGATGGCCGTACCATAGGTGGAACCACAACGGAGGGGTATCTGTTGAGAGGCCAGACAAAAGTGTGGTTCCTGAAGAGGGACAGCAGCCTTTTCAGTAGTTGCAGGGGCTACAGTCTGGATGATTGACTGATCTGGCCCTGTGACACTAACCAAAACGGCCTTGCTGTTGTGGTACTGTGAACGGCTGAAAGCAAGGGGAAACTATAGCCGTAATTTTTCTCGAGGGCATGCAGCTTTACTGCATGGTTAAATGATGATGGCATTCTCTTGGGTAAAATATTCCAGAGGTAAAATAGTCCCCCATTCGCATCTCTATGGAGGGGGGGGGGGGGGGGAGAGACTACTCAGGAGTACATCGCTATCAGCAGAAAGAAAACTGGTGTTCTACGGATCGGAGCATGGAATATCAGATCACTTAATCGGCAGGTAGATTAGAAAATTTAAAAAGGTAAATGGATAGGTTAAAGTTCGATGTAGGGGGGATTAGTGAAGTTCGGTGGCGGGGGGAACAAGACTTTTGGTCAGGTGAATACAGGGTTATAAATACAAAATCAAATAGGGGTAATGCAGGAGTAGGTTTAACAATGAATAAAAAAAATAGGAGTGTGGGTAAGCTACTACAAACAGCATAGTGAACGCATTATTGTGGCCAAGATCGACACGAAGTCCACGCCTACTACAGCAGTACAAGTTTATATGCCAAATAGCCCTGCAGATGATGAAGAAATTGATGAAATGTATGACGAGATAAAGGAAATTATTCAGGTAGTGTAGGTGGACGAAAATTTAATAGTCATGGGTGACTGGAATTCGAGAGTAGGAAAAGGGAGAAAAGGAAACATAGTAGGTGAATATGGATTTGGGGTAAGAAATGAAAGAGGTAGCCGTCTGATAGAATTTTGCACAGAGCATAACTTAATCATAGCTAACACTTGGTTCAAGAAACATAAAAGAAAGTTGTATACATGGAAGAATCCTGTAGATACTAGAAGGTATCAGATAGATTATATAACGGTAACACAGAGATTTAGGAACTCTGACCACAATCTATTGGTTATGAACTGTAGATTAAAACTGAAGAAACTGCAAGAAGGTGAGAATTTAAGGAGATGGTGTAACACTACGCTACTGCGCACGATACTTATTAAAGCCTGTACTATGGTAAGTTAACGGGCTTCACCTTATAAGAAAGGATTTTGGTATATATGTTGACCGCGTGTACCTGAATGGAGGCAAAATCAGACTTTCACCCACTCAGTAACAACAATGATACGTCAAGCAAGTCTGAAGTGCAACTACACGTTAGGACGGACAAGAAACAACACATCAGATGCTACCAAATTGTTAATAATACGGTCTCCAGCCTAATTAGGCATTAACTGAGTTTCTTCCCAGTACAAGTTGAAGTACATTCATACAAAACAACACGTAATAACACTGCATAATATGGTAAATTTTAGGACCAGAAAATCTACTGAACTAATAGTTTCACTTTCTGTACTAATATGGACGAGCCATAAATACACAACAATACACTATAATGTTTGCTACAAACTTCGTACTGTCTATTGATCTGATTAAATTCGGGCATAGGTTACCCTAGCAATAGCACTTTCGAAACATACATATAATGTCAATTTTGAAAAAGGTAAATCACTGATAAATTTTGATTTTATATTGACTTAAACTTTGCTGGTCAAATCGGTTCAGTACACTTCAGAATTTAAATGAATAGAAAAGAAAAAGGGTGGGGGGCCCTGAAACTGTTATGATCACTGTACTGGAATTTTGGTTATTTAAATCATTAAGCACTCAAGATTTCCAATCTATGATTTACTATTCTTTTTGTCTTATTTCTTACTCATTTAACTACCATTATTTTTGTCTCAAATTAATTAAACTTCATTACTAAACCACTTTCAAAATTATCTTCCAACTTTGTCAGACCTATATTGTTCGTTTATTATTTCATTAACAACAAAGTTCTTTAAACATCATTCTAACATAGATAGGTCTGCCGGTAATTATTATTAACATAAACTCTAAATCTTCAACTCGGGACACTCGGACTGCACCACATGTGGAAAGGACCCTGTCTAGGTTAGTGATGAGGATAATTAAATGATAGGACAGTTCTGGTAAAAGTTAAGTTGTTATTGAACAGTCAGGAACAAAAGTAACACTGGTCCACACGAATACAGTACTAAAAGTTTCAACCTGTTCGTATCGATGCGGCGGTTGGCGGGCGGCGAGATGGCGAGGCGCAGGGCACACATACAAGCACAGCTATGGCTCTTGATGTATCGGCACTTTACTTCTTCATAGCGTCGCAATATTTTTCCATTTAGTGCCTATAGAATTTTGCCATGCTGTCTAGTCGTCGGAAACGGCACATTCGAGGCTCACTGAAACTACGTCTTCCAGGAGAGCCTTCTCGGTCCAGAACGTGTTACTCAGACCGATGCATATCTCCGACTACTACTACTACTGCTGAGCCCGTTATGCCGTACCGCGCCCGTGTGCATTTTCCCGCGCTCGCCTGCCATCCACCTTTTACTGCTCCCCTACAGACAGGGTATTCACCAAAGGTTTTGCATTCTACATATCTTAATACATTGGCTACGTATGGACCAGGCGCACAATTACAACTTTAACATCTTACAACAGTGTCAACATTTCTTACATTTCAATTTGGTTATAATATTGCTTGCAATTTGACATAAACATTAATATTCACATCGAGAATTGTTTACAGTTTCTTTAACATAATGACATGAAAAGAAAAAGAAATGAAATCAGCACATCGTTTAAAGTAATTTATCGAAAATTCAAATGGAAAAATTATGATATGTACACTAGAATAGCGTTGGTGTTGTTACAATGGGACCTGGATAAACTGACTAAACCAGAGGTTGTACAGAGTTTCAATCAGAGCATAAGGGAACAATTGACAGGAATGCGGGAATGAAATACAGTAGAAGAAGAATGGGTAGCTTTGAGGGATCAAGCAGTGAAGGCAGAAGAGGATCAAGTAGGTAAAAAGACGAAGGCTAGTAGAAATCCTTGGGTCACAGAAAAATTATTTAATTTAATTGATGAAAGAAGAAAATTTGAAATTGCAGTAAACGAAGCAGGAAAAAAGGAATGCAAACGTCTCAAAAATGAGATCGAGAGTAAGTGCAAAATGGCTAAGCAGGCATGGCTAGAGGACAAATGTAAGGATGTAGAGCCTTATCTCTCTAGGGGTAAGATAGATACTGCTTACAGGAAAATTAAAGAGACCTTTGGAGAAAAGAGAACCACTTGTATGAATACCAAGAGCTCAAATGGAAACCCAGTTCTAAGCAAATAAGGGAAAGCAGAAAGGTGGAAGGAGTATATAGAGACTCTATACAAAGGCGATGTACTTGAGGACAATATTATGGAAATGGAAGAGGATGCAGATGAAGATGAAATGGGAGATACGATACTGTGTGAAGAGTTTGACAGAGCATTGAAAGACCTGAGTCGAAACAAGGCCCCTGGAGTAGACAACATTCCATTAGAACTACTGACAGCCTTGGGAGAGCCAGTCCTGACAAAACTCTACCATCTGGTGAGCAAGATGTATGACGCAGGCGAAATAGTCTCAGACTTCAAGAAGAATATAATAATTCCAATCGCAAAGAAAGCAGATGTTGACAGATGTGAAAATTACCGAACTATCAGTTTAATAAGCCACAACTGCAAAATAATAAAGCGAATTCTTTACAGACGAATGGAAACACTGGTAGCAGCCGACATCGGGGAAGATCAATTTGGATTCCATAGAAATGTTGGAACACGTTAGGCAATACTGAGCTTACAACTTATCTTAGAGAATAGATTAAGTAAAGACAAACAAACCTACGTTTCTAGCATTTGTAGACTTAGAGAAAGCTTTTGATAATGTTGACTGTAATACTCTCTGTCAAATTCTAAAGGTGGCAAGGGTAAAATACAGGGAGCGAAAGGCTATTTACAATTTCTACAGAAAGCAGATGGCAGTAATAAGAGTCGAGGGGCATGAAAGGGAAGCAGTGGTTGGGAAGGGAGTGAGACAGGGTTGTAGCCAATCCCCAATGTTATTCAATCTGTATATTGAGCAAGCAGTAAAGGAAACAAAAGAAAAATTCGGAGTAGGAATTAAAATCCATGGAGAGGAAATAAAAACTTTGAGGTTAGCCGATGACATCGCAATTCTGTCAGAGACAGCAAAGGACTTGGAAGAGCAGTTGAACGGAATGGACAGTGTCTTGAAAGGAGGGTATAAGATGAACATCAACAAAAGCAAAACTAGGATAATGAAATGTAGTCGAATTAAGTCAGGTGTTGCTGAGGGAATTAGATTAGGAAATGAGACACTTAATGTAGTAAAGGAGTTTTGCCATTTGGGGAGCAAAATAACACCTGATGGTCGAAGTAGAGAGGATGTAAAATGTAGACTGGCAATGGTAAGGAAAGCGTTTCTGAAGAAGAGAAATTTACTAAAACATCGTGTATAGATTTAAGTGTCAGGAAGTCGTTTCTGAAAGTATTTGTATGGAGTGTAGCCATGTATGGAAGTGAAACATGGACGATAAATAGTTTGGACAAGAAGAGAATAGAAGTTTTCGAAATGTGGTGCTACAGAAGAATGCTGAAGATTAGATGGGTAGATGACATAACTAATGAGGAGGTATTGAATAGAGTTGGGGAGAATAGGAGTTTGTGGCACAACTTAACAAGAAGAAGGGACCGGTTGGTAGGACATGTGTAAGTAGGCTGTTTAGGTTTTTATATTGGTAAAGCCACGTAGCGCTCTGTATGAAAATCACTGACTGTGCTGTGTGCAGTCTGTGGCTAGTTTGCATTGTTGTCTGCCATTGTACTGTTGGGCAGTTGGCTGTTAACAGCGCGTAGCGTTGCGCAGTTGGAGGTGAGCCGCCAGCAGTGGTGGATGTGGGGAGAGAAATGGCGGAGTTTTGAAATTTGTAAGACTGGATGTCATGAACTGCTATGAATATTATGATTTTTCAACACTATTAACGTAAATACTGTGCTTGTTCTCTATTAAAATCTTTCATTTGCTAACTATGCCTATCAGTAGTTAGTGCCTTCCGTAGTTTGAATCTTTTATTTAGCTGGCAGTAGTGGCGCTCGCTGTATTGCAGTAGTTCGAGTAACGACGATTTTTGTGAGGTAAGTGATTTGTGAAAGGTATAGGTTAATGTTAGTCAGGGTCATTCTTTTGCAGGGATTTTTGAAAGTCAGATTGCGTTGCGCTAAAAATATTGTGTGTCAGTTTAAGGGCAGTCATGCAAAATTTTTCCAAGGGGACGTTTCATATGTCGACCCTTAGCCGAGGATACCTCACTGGAATCTTCTGATTTTTCTTGTAGTTTGTGTAATTAGTGTAGATTTTGTTTATTACTAGCGCGTAATTGTAGAGAGAATCTCCATCATAGTTGCAGTCTTTCATTGTTGTACAGTAAAACAGGTGTAGCACGCATGTAAATTTGCACCAAGTACGAGGCCTGTTCAGAAAGTAAGCTCCGATTGATTGCCAAATTGAAACCACAGTGAACATCAGAAATGTTTTACTTGTAACAATTAGCTACACCTTTCAGCTACTTCTCTACGTAGTCGCCGTTCTGACTTAGACTTTTGTCATAGCGTTGTACCAACTTTTCAATAGCCTCATCATAGAAGGCAGCCGCCAGCGCTTTCCGCCAATTCTCCACGCTGGCCTACACCTCGTTGTCTGTGTCAAAATGTTGTCTTCAAAGACAGCGGTTCATGTGACCAGAGATGAAACTCAGGGGGAGACAATTGCGGACTGTATTGTGGGTAATCTCACACTTCCATTTGAAAACGATGGAGGAGCATCTTCATTGCCCCTGCAGAATGCGGCTGGGAATTGTCTTGAAGAAGAAACAGCACGACAGTTATGTAATGTTAGCTGCATAGCTTCAGGCGAAATTTCTCACCAGGCCCTCGTACTTGGCGGCAGACACTATTTTCTAGACATCTTTACGCACTCACTGGGAGCTCAGAAATGAGAAGAGCTACGTGATGCTAACTGGGGTTATACTAGAGACACTACCCAACACATCTGTGCAAAGCTTTATCGGATTTTCATAGTCGTTTCCATTTCGTGACCGATCGGAGCTTACTTTCTGAACGCCCCTCGTATTTCGCAGCTGCGCTTGCAATTAACTAGATATTATTTTCAGTGCTATGTTAATGTGTTTTCTTATTTTGCTCTTCAAATTGTGCTTTTCTGTGTTATCGTGTGAAATATTGTGTCAATAATGGCTTGTGAAAAACGTAACACTAGGCTCCAAAGTAAACTGAGAAATAATAGTACGACGAGCGTAGCTTACCACCACCACTGTGTAATGAATTAACTGACATTCAAAGTAGTAATCTGGTAATTGTGCATAGGGAAATGGAACGGGCTGCAAATAATGGTGTAGGCAGTGAAACAATTAGAGAACAGGGAAGCATTATCAATCGATCGGTCGGTAACAGCTCGCCTCAGGATTCCGAAATGACAGGACACAATCTTGCAAATACTGTAGATTCAGGTTTTTGGTCCTCACCGTTTTCTCAAATAAGTCAAGACACATTTTCTGCTGGTCAAAATGTGAGTGTTGGCGGTGCAAATGCACTGCCGAAAAGCATAGAGGAACAGATTCCAGACACAAATACATTATTATTGCAATTAATACAACAAATGAAACAAAATCAGAGACAAACACAGCAACAGTTAGACACAATGGAACAAAATCTTCAAAAGTTAGACACAGTGGAACAAAATCTCAAAAAGTTAGACACAATGGAACAAAATCTTCAAAAGTTAGACACCACGCTTGAACAAACATGTGAAGATTTAACTACTGAGTTACATAACATCGAATCGAAATGTCAAAAAGTCTGTAATGACGTAAAAACACAAATTTGTGAGCATTTCCAACCTATTTTTTCGCGTCATGAAAATGCATTACAGAATCACGAAGCAGCAATAAAAGAACTGCAAACTATTGTTCATGAAAATCACGACACCTTGCAAGCTAAAATTGACTCAGTTGCATCTACCGACTCGGTTACGCAACTTGCAAAAACTCGAGAAAACTTAAAGGACACAGTAGATACGATTTCAACACAAATGGACACTCTGAAACTTGGTTCAGAAAAACACACAGAGGAAATAATTTCACTATCGGATAAAGTAGCCGAACTTTCAGATCAGTTCACTAACTTATCTACAAAGGTAGATGATCATCTGAATGACACAAGACCTGTAGCCTTCACGGACACTGAAGAGTATGAACAAATTAGAAAATTCAAACAAAATCAAAATAAAATCAATACACAGTACAAAAGAGAAATCCGGGAAGTACAAGATCAGTTCGCACAGGTAATACAAGAATTACATATTTCAGAGGACATTCGCGCTCCAGTACGGGAAGAGGGACATAGAAATACGGAACAACCACAAAATAATAACACAGGACATTTCGGAAATTATGAAAGAAATTGGCAAGGTGCACCGAATTTTGAAATGGAACCGCCGAAACGACGTAACAATGACTGACATGCGATTCGCCGACATGATGAATTTGACTGTAAGCTGTTTATCACTACACGTAAATTCAAAACATTTAAGAATTCCGGCAACGACATTCATCCACAAGCATGGCTTCATCAATTCTCTCATTGTTTCCCTCCCAACTGGTCATTGGAGCACAGGTTATAATTTATGTGTGGCTACTTGGAGAATGAACCAGCTGTAAGAATGCGATCGGTCATTCACGATTGTCACAGTGAAGGAGAATTTTATCATGCCTTCCTCTGAGCATATTGGTCTCAAGCTACACACGACCGAATAAAACATAGCATCATAATGCTGAAACATTTCGAACAATCTGAATTTTCCAGTCTTGTGAAATATTTGGAAGACATGTTGCACAAGAATCAGTATCTTTCAAACCCATACAGCCCCTCAGAACTCATCCACATTTGCTTAATCAAATTGCCTGAACATTTACGACATATTATTTTAGCAGGACGTTGCAAAGACGACATAGAAGCTTTTCAGGGACTATTACAACAACTGGAAATTGACACTGACAATCGCGGAACGCGAAAACAGGAACACAACAATTACAGGTCACATCCGTCGCAATTCCGCGATGACAGAAATAATACACGACAAGGCTATTCTTACAACGTAAACCGTGACCAAAACAGACACCACCCATATGACAACTGTTGGCAGAGTAGTAATAATTATAGGGAAAGATCACCTCTCCGCAGTAGTAACTATCACAGAGACAATCAGAGAAACAGATAATATGGGAACCAAAATAATTATCAAGGGAGACAGAATAACTTTAGACGCAACGGTCCAGCGCGTAGTTACGATTCAGGCAGAAATTCTCCACCACGTGACCGACAAGAAAGAAACCATGGAATCTACCGACATGACGACAGACGATATGATCGTAACGACAGATCTGAATTGCATCAGAACTGGCGGGATTCAAACACAGCAGGGCCATCTCAACAAGGTGAATTTGTAGAAGTTAGGTCTCCAAATCCCAATAACGACGCGCGCCAACAAAGACACAATAGGCAATGATTCATACCGCTGGCAGCCACAAAACGTACTTCTGAAACAGACGACGCAGCTGCCGTAGCTAGTAATTACGTAAAAATGGAAGACATTAGGGACATCTTACTCCAGGAGCACGACATAAAACACAACAACATTGCATATCCTGTGATTCACATTACTGTAAATGACGTAAAATTTACGGCAGTACTTGACTCTGGCAGTCCCATTTCAGTAATTAGTGGAACAGCTTTTAGCAAATGCAATAAATCGAACGATTGTCCCAGACTTCCGTAACGTAAGATTGTATTACAAGGTGTAATCTTTGGAAAAAGTGTAGATGTACGTCAACAAACCAACTTAGAATACTTTTGTCAAAGCCACAGCTTCTCTATGAACTTTCTTATTGTTCCATTATTGTCGACGGAAATAATATTGGGAGTAGACTTTTTGAATGAATACAAAGTAATCTTAAACTTTCACGATGCTGAAATAAGTTTAGAGAAAGAAGGTAGGCCAATATCTTTGAAATTTGAAGACTGGCTCTCAAACCATGACGAGGAAATTAATCGGCTTTACCTTCTGTAAGACAACAGTTCGGAATTTTCTATGGAACTAGACACTAACAATCACTCTGCAAGTACTGACAGGGATGATATCGACGGCATATTTGAAACTAATGAGTTAATTCAGAATAAAATTCAAACAATTGAGAATTGTAATGACACTGATAGGCAGGACCTTTTCGAGATTTTACAAGCACATTCCACAGTTTTTACTCACAAAACAGGAACAATCAAGGGATTTCAATACCAATTTCGTGTTCGTGAGCATACTAAATTTTGTGTTAGACCATACGTAATTCCAGCACATTATAGGGACCGTGTTAGAACAGAAATACAATCTATGCTTAACGAGGGCATTATTGAGCCTGCAGTGAGCTCATACAACAATCCATTACATATTGTTGAGAAGAAAAATGGATCGATCAGGCTTGTCTTAGATTCGAGACAAATCAATACTATCATTATTCCTGAAACAGACAGGCCGCAAACGTGGAAGAACTTCTTCAAAATTTTAATGGTGTAATAGTGTTGTCTTCCATTGATCTCAGATCCAGCTTTTATCAGATCGAACTTCATCCAGGATGTAGAAAATACACAGCTTTCCTATGTTTCGGCGTTTGTTATCAGTTTCGGAAACTTCCTTTTGGTTTGAACATTTCTTCGGCAGCGTTCATTCGCGGGCAAAATTCCATATTACCTGAGTTCTTAAAACGTCACATCACCTTATATGTGGACGATATTCTAATAGCAGAAGCTTCATGGGAACAACATAATCGCATCCGCAACACTTTGTTAGGTATTTTTGCAGAATCTGGAATTACAGTTAACTTGGAAAAGTCTGAATTCGGTAGGTCAAAGGTGAGGTTTTTGGGACATACCATTTCTTCTGAAGGCATTCAGCCGGATCCCGAAAAGTTAGAAGCAATCGTAGCCATTCCAGTTCCATCCACAAAAAAACAAGTCCGCAGTTTTCTAGGTCTCGTAAATTTTTACTGTCGTTTTCTGAATACGCAAATTCTTGATTCACCAAAACTTTGTTCTCTCACTGGAAAAAATACTATTTGGAACTGGGACGTACAAGCACAGTTGGAATTCAATTCTTTGAAAGAATCGCTACTTAACGCGCCAGTACTAGCTCATCCACATCTGTCACAAGATTTCTGCCTTAGCACGGATTCTTCTAAAGTCGGTCTTGGTGCCCATTTATTTCAAGAAGCCATAGAAAATGACACTACCGTTCAGAAAACCATTGCTTTTGCTAGCCGAGTGCTAACAAAATCTGAAAAAAATTATTCCGTTACTGAATTAGAAGCTTTAGCTATCGTTTGGGCATTTAACAAATTCCGTTTCTTTCTTTCTGGTAAGCACGTAAAAGTATACAGTGATCATCGTGCATTACAATTTCTTATGTCTTCAAAATTAAATCATGACACGTTAAAACGTTGGGCATTGTTTCTGCAAGAATTCCACTTCACAATAGTCTACATACCCGGCAAGGAGGACATTGTTGCGGACGCACTGTCACGCGCACCGGCTGGGCTTGAGAAAAGTAACACAGAAGGCAACCTCGACAAAAATTTCAGTATTCTTTACATTCAGAAAGTCGCCTTTGAAAACTTCATCACCACATCTTTAAAGGACATTGCTCATGAACAAGATAAAGATCCGATTTGGAAAGACATCAAAAGTAAATGGCATGAAAAGACACACACTCAGATTCGGCATTACTACCTGGTTAGAAACAACATACTCTACAAACGCTGCACTGTTGATGACAAGCTATGGGGACTTTGCATTCCAGACGATTTTGTTAATAAGCTCATTTGGTACATTCATTTCAGCTACGCACATTTTGGTCCACGAAAATGTTATCATATTCTTCGAACGACTTGTTATTTTAACAATATGGAAAAGAGAATTCGAAGAGTCTTGTCTATTAGTAAACTTTGTCAAAAGGCGAAACCATCTACTATCTCACATCGTGCTCCGTTGTTTCCTATTATTCCTTCTAAATTAAAAGAATTTGCTGCTGTTGATCTCTTGGGACCACTTGTCAGAACATCTAATGGATTTTCGTATGTTCTAGTCGCTGTTGAACTTACTTCAAAATTTATTTCTTTCACACCGTTACGTAAAGCCACTGGACGGTCTGTATCCAACGCCTTGGTTAAAAATTTCTTATGTGAAGTTGGACACGTTAGCAAAGTCATTTCAGATAACAGACCGCAATTCAGATCTGCTGTTTGGTCACGCATGCTTCGGAATCATAAAATCAAACCTGTTTTTATTTCATTGTACTCACCAAATTGTAACCCGTCTGAACGGATTATGAAAGAAATCAATAAGCTTTGCAGACTTTATTGTCACAGAAAGCATCAGCATTGGGACAGATATTTACACTTATTTCAAAATGTGCTGAATGAAATGCCTCATGATTCCACTGCTTTACCACCTACTCTTGTACTGAAGAATGAAAAACCACCGAACAGAATCAGAGAGCTTGTACCTTTCCCGAATACACGTAAACTTCGACAAAAAGACATAATTCATTTGGCTCTTAAAAATATAAAATCTGCAGCAGACAAAAGGAGAAAACTACACGGTAAAGCAAATGCAAAGAAATTATATATTGGTCAGAAAGTTCTCATTAAAGCTCATTCATTGTCACATAAGAAGAAACACTTGAGTCACAAATTCTTTCTAGTTTACAATGGACCCTACAGAATCCGACGTATACCACATGATAATTGCGTTGAAGTTGAAAGTCTGCGTACTAGGAAGAGTAAAGGTTTACACCACATTTCACATGTAAAACCGTTTATTGAAAGATAATCTGCTTTTTAACTTTGTCTTTGCCACAAAACTTTTCACTTGACATTTCTAGTATGCATTGTCAGACTTAGAAACTGTTACCATACAACAATGTTTCAAGTTAAATATCCAATCAAGAACCAAGAGAACTTATCTAAACAGTAATTACAAATGCATTGTTATAGTGAACAGACGACACAGTGTTATTGTGTGTGTATATTCTTGCTTGTTAGTTGCACGATTACGTAATGACCATAAGGCTCACGTACTTAGAACATATACTGGTACTGCTAATGAGATTTTAATGCAACATTTTGGTTTACTTGAAAATACATTCTGGATTTAAAGTACTTTCTGTGAGATACCAGATGAGACAGTGGTTAGTTTATGTGACAGCTACACGAGTTTATCATGACGCTACTAATGAGTGACAATTTACAATGTTGCTTTTGCAGTGTTTCTGTTTTATATCTGCACAGTTTTTCTGTATTATTCTGGAAAGTAAAACATGTTTTAGTAGCTTTTGTGGTATGGCTACAATGAGACTGCCTTTTCAGTAGCACAACAATACGTTACAGCACAGTACTTTCTTCATCACGGCAATAAGCGTAATAACTAAGATATCTACACGCAAAGCATTTCACTTTTGTTTATCATGAGGTAAGTAAATTAGCTTCTGCAGACCTTAGCTTTCGGAGGACGATAATTACGACACTTCCACAGAATTATCTTACAGCAAGACGCACATTTAGCGCTACAGGACACGTATTTGAGTGATTAATTTTGCACTTAAATCATTTATTGTTAAAGATATTTAAAGTACAATGATACAAAGGTTTTCCGTGATACATTTCATTCCATTGCTGTAGTCTGTAACACCTGAGGGTATAATTACATTAATCCTCAGGGGGGGTACACGCTTACTTTGTGTACCATGTGATTCGCAAGCACAAGGAGCCCTAGCTAATATGGTATTTGCTCATACAACTTTACACATCGGTACAATATTCCTCTAACACAGAATTACACAGCTATCTGCTTATTTAACAGAGAAAGAAACATTTTTTTTTACTACATCAGTGACAGATGTTTACGTAATTACACAGTTGGATAACTCCACACATATGAAATTGTATTTTGTCTGTACTTTGTGAAATGTTCATATATTTTTCGGAACCATTGTGATACTATGAGAGCTCTTAATGATGTATTTGGTATGGGATCATGATTTTTAAAGTACATTTGAGGTAGATGACACTATTGAAATGAGCAGAGAATTTTTTTAGGTATTGAAATTATTGCAGAAAGCTACGACGTTTTTGAGATTTGACTGAGTTATTATTACGACGACGATGTGTATTATGCTACTGAGGTATGTTTGTGATCAATAAAATGATGCTACCGTATATGAGGAATTTTATTATGCTACGTATTTCTTATGATGAAATATTGAAGAAGTGTCGACGAATATGTATATGTGTAATAAGGTAAGGAATAATGAGTAGTGGTTAGGGACTCTGGTTTGTGAAAAAGGATGTTGGAAACCAAGAATGTACTTTAAGAGTTATGAAATGTGTGTATATGCGTGAATGTATCACAATGCTGGGAAATTTTTTTGTACGCTGTTATATTTATAGGATTTTGTTTCTACAAATTCGTAACGCAAATTCTCGACCTATAAAATTTCTTTTTTATATGAGACTGTCACTGCTGTCGTAAATATTTCTGTAAGAAAGTTAAGTGACCTTCACGTAATGCGTCGTGGACGCCCAGCCTTGCCACCTGCCTGGAGAAAAAGCCATTAGGTGGAAACAAGAAAAAGAGAGACCATTAACCTCGCTATTGACATTCCTTTGTAGAAAGCATCGCAAATACGACACGCTCAAACCTGAAAATATATGATTACACTGTGGAGCTATTAATTTATGATAATTACTAAAATGCCTAATGAAATGATGAGAAACATTTTAAATCTATTGTCTTTCTAGTTGAGAGATTTTTTTTGCCTTTGGAGACGCCATTTGCCTAGTGAATGACATTTCATATGTTGCTTTATATATATATATTTGCTCATTTCGTTTAATATCTAGTTTCTAGCTGCACTGCAGCATTGGTTAAAATAAAATTTAATAGATGAACTAATATAGATATTTTATGCCTACAGATCCAGTAAATAACCATTTTATGATCTACTTCCAAAAAAAACGAGGGAGCGCAAAAAGACATTTCCCTTCACAGGAATTGCATATATAATTTTTGTCAATGACTCGGTAACTTGTTTCGTAGATAAATCAAGGTGATGCATCACTCTAGTGTTAAGATGTGACATAGGTATTAAACATGGCCATTTTTACTGTAATATTTTTTCTGCTTGAGCTTTGTCATGCTTAGATATAAGTTATTGCATTTGCAGCTGCTGTTTGCCAGGCATAGTGCTACTAAATTTCACTTTGTATTACTCTATTAAGCTAGTTTTACTACTGATTTATTTTTCTTGTTGCTGCGTATTGGCTCATATTAGTTGCAATGTTGCATTGCTTGGTAATTTAGATTTACTGCAGCTTGCTTTGCCAATTTGCATTTTTTTGTCATTGCTGTTTGTGTTAATTGTTTTGTGCTGCTGCATTGCCTCGTCCCTTAGTTTAGCATCTGAGCTCAGTAGATTTAAGTTAGCTTAAGATGGGGTAGGCCATATAAGAGAACAAGTTGAGATGAATTGGAAGAAATGCATTGAGAAGCTATAAGAAAATGGTTTGGCCAAAAAAGTATTTTGAAAGAGGATATGAACCAAAAAAGTTTGGTTTATGGACAACAGGTTTAGGTAGGATTTTCTTGGAAATAAACGATGAGGTAAGATAATGGAAAATAAATAATGAGGTAAGAAATGTGTGAACATAAAAATACACAAAGCATGCTTGGATAGGATTTTTTTGGTGGAAACAAATGTTGAAATAAGAGGAAAGATATATGGAATGAAGTTTTGGGGTGGACTGCAGTACAAAATGTCACACTGAAAACAAACCCCGTCCTGTATTTTTGTGTTATTACACTATGTGAATTTGTGTTTTTCCTGTCTTAATGTGTTTAGCTAATAAGAGTTATGTTGTAGAATTATTTCTGATAATATATTTTCTTTGTAAAGATGTTTAGACATTATTTATTCTGTTCTGTTTTAATGCTCATGTGTGAAGTTGATGTTTCGAAAGTTATTCTTATCTTTTATGTATGTATGTCATAATGTCATGTATGTCATAATTCCTGTAACACTGATGTATATGTTATTTCGATTCTTTTGTAAAGCCTGTACTACAAATGTTATCTGTATTGTTATGTTCTTTAATGATGTATTTTGTACCATTGTAATTGTATGCTTATGTTATAAAATTGTAATTGACACCAGTACATCGTATTATTAACTTGTAAGTTCCATTTCATTGCACACGTTTCTGTTGGCCATACTATATGGACAATATGTGAGAAGTTGGGACTGTTAGTGCTTGCACGTGTGTTGATAATTCAGCAAGGGACTGGATAACAGCATTGCTGGTTCTAAGGACATTTCAAAAAAAATTTTTTGGTGAGTGCACAAGTGGTGGTTTATGGACTTGCTATATTCTCTGCAAGACTCTTCGATGGTGATTGTGCACCTGCACAGTCGCAAGAGATGGTTGCTGGCCGTCTCTACAAGGACTACAGTGGGTCTGCATCTTTGATGACTCACCAATACCATTATTTCTACTAGGACTGCACTGGGTCTGCACCTTTGATGACTCACCAATACCGTAATCTCTACCAGGACTACAGTGAGTCTACTCTGTGATGACCTACCTACCAATATTCTTCAAAACGTCGAATGACTCTGCTGTGGGTTTGCTCTGTTGTGGCCCATTACCTGTCTGCATGTCAAGAGTCAGCACTGTCTTTCCGTTGCAAGGACAACTCTACTTCTTCAAGTCTGCATGGAAATCCATTACTTCCGCGTGCATTTCCTTTTACTGCTCAGACTTTGAAAAAAAACACTGCAATTTTACTGTGATGGATGATCAGGACTGTCTTTATGGACTGTTAGAAAATTTTAGCTTTTGACCAACACTGTATCAATAAGTGTGTGCATTTGATATCTTTGTTATTGTAATTATGAAAAATTTTATCAAATCATTATTGGCCACTGCCCAAAAGAATTTGTAAAATTTTTTGTGGGGAGCATGGGGGCTATGTATGTAGGCAGTTTAGGTTTTTATATTGGTAACGCCACGTAGCGCTCTGTATGAAAATCACTGGCTGTGCTGTGTGCAGTCTGTGGCTAGTTTGCACTGTTGTCTGCCATTGTACTGTTGGGCAGTTGGCTGTTAACAGCGCGTACCGTTGCGCAGTTGGAGGTGAGCCGCCAGCAGTGGTGGATGTGGGGAGAGAAATGGCGGAGTTTTGAATTTTGTAAGACTGGATGTCATGAACTGCTATGTATATTATGATTTTTCAGCACTATTAAGGTAAATACATTGTTTGTTCTCTATTAAAATCTTTCATTTGCTAACTTTGCCTATCAATAGTTAGTGCCTTCCACAGTTTGAATCTTTTATTTAGCTGGCAGTAGTGGCGCTCGCTGTATTGCAGTAGTTCGAGTAACGAAGATTTTTGTGAGGTAAGTGATTTGTGAAAGGTATAGGTTAATGTTAGTCAGGGCCATTCTTTTGTAGGGATTTTTGAAAGTCAGATTGCGTTGCGTTAAAAATATTGTGTGTCAGTTTAAGCACAGTCATGTACAATTTTTCTAAGGGGACGTTTCACATGTTCTGAAGCATCAAGGGATCACAAATTTAGCATTGGAGGGCAGCGTGGAGGGTAACAATTGTTGAGGTAGACCAAGAGATGAATACACTAAGCAGATTCCGAAGGATGTAGGTTGCAGTAAGTACTGGGGGATGAAGAAGCTTGCACAGCATAGAGTAGCATGGAGAGCTGCATCAAACCAGTCTCAGGACTGAAGACCAAAACAACAACAACAGACCACACGGCTAACTGGGCGGGCCACATCTTGCACGGTACTGGTAACTACGCTTAGACAAACAGCGGTACGAGCCGTGGAGTCTTAACTTCTTGGCTAGTGGGAACGCAGATGGAAAGCGTCTTTATTATTGGCAATGGCTATCTTCACTGTAGTCTACCTCCCAATGACGAATATAAAATATCATTATGCGTATGTATCAAGTGCATATTCTCTTCAGAAATGATGAATTATTCCAAACGAGATCTCCGCAAGACAACAAATAAGGGCATGCTTCGCAGCAGTAGCGTATACGGTTTTCCTTGACATCCTGTTCAGGTGTTAATTAATGGCGCGTTGGGGCGCAAATCGCGATAAGACAAACATTGCTGATTAAGGAACTGGTTATCATGCAGCACTTGTGTTCAGTATGATACCGAGCGGAGAATACGTATCTGCAGACGACACACTGACCAGCTTATCATGCCCCACTTTCTCGCCATTCATTGAGTGCGTTTCCGCATTCACGAACATCGCTGATACGATGACGGTATCGACTCCGCGTTGTTCCGACCGGAGAGCCATTGGCGTCTGAGTAACAGTTACAGGAGAACGTGAAAAGAGTACTTGACGATAACGAATTACTTAAAGGAATATTAGACTGTCTCTGGAAGAACAAAATAATAAAAGGGACCCACTTCTGGAAGCATCTTCAATCTGCGCTACAGAGCATCGGAAGTGCGCATGTGCGCTGAGGGCAGGTTCTCTGAATAGTCTTACAATTGCTTATTTAATAAAGGCAACTCTTTTTTCCACGGCGGCAGTATTAATATCAGCTGATTTCGGCGATGTCCTCTTTTTCAAATGCTTACTCGCAAAATGTATGTCTGCCATTTAGGCACATAATGCTATCATTGTTTGTTGTTGTGCTCTTCAGTCCTGAGACTGGTTTGATACAGCTCTCCATGCTACTCTATCCTCTGCAAGCTTCCTCATCTCCGAGTACCTACTGCAGCCTACATCCTTCTGAATCTGCTTAGTGTATTCATCTCTTGGTCTCCCTCTACGATTTTTACCCACCACGCTGCCCTCCAGTACCAAATTGGTGGTCACTTGATGCATGAGAACATGTCCTACCAACCGGTCCTTTCTTCTAGTCAAGTTGTGCCACAAACTACTCCCCAATTCTATTCAATACCTCCTCATTAGTTATGTCATCTACCCATCTAATCTTCAGCATTCTTCTGTAGCACCACATTTCGAAAACTTCTATTCTCTTCTTTTCCAAACTATTTATCGTCCATGTTTCACTTCCATACATGGCTACACTCCACACAAATACTTTCAGAAACGACTTCCTGACACTTAAATCTATACACGATGTTTTAATAAATTTCTCTTCTTCAGAAACGCTTTCCTTACCATTGCCAGTCTACATTTTACATCCTCTCTACTTCCACCATCAGGTGTTATTTTGCTCCCCAAATAGCAAAACTCCTTTACTGCATTAAGTGTCTCATTTCCTAATCTAATTCCCTCAGCAACACCTGACTTAATTCGACAACATTTCATTATCCTAGTTTTGCTTTTGTTGATATTCATCTTATATCCTCGTTTCAACACACTGTCCATTCCGTTCAACTGCTCTTCCAAGTCCTTTGCTGTCTCTGACAGAATTACAAAGTCATCGGCTAACCTCAAAGCTTTTATTTCTTCTCAATGGATTTTAATTCCTACTCCGAATTTTTCTTTTGTTTCCTTTACTGCTTGCTCAATATACAGATTGAATAACATTGTGGAGAGGCTACAATCCTGTCTCACACCTTTCCCAACCACTGCTTCCCTTTCATGCCCCTCGACTCTTATAACTTCCATATGCTTTCTGTACAAATTGTAAATAGCCTTTCGTTCCCTATATTTTACCCTTGCCATCTTTAGAATTTGAAAGAGAGTATTACAGTCAACATTGTCAAAAGCTTTCTCTAAGCCTACAAATGCTAGAAATGTAGGTTTGCCTTTCCTTAATCTTTCTTCTAAGGTAAGTCGTAAGGTTAGTATTGCCTGACGTGTTCCAACATTTCTACGGAATCCAAACTGATCTTCCCCGAGGTCAGCTTCTACCAGTTTTTCCATTCGTCTGGAAAGAATTCGCTTTAGTATTTTGCAGCTGTGACTTATTAAACTGATAGTTCGGTAATTTTCACATCTGTCAACATCTGCTTTCTTTGGGATTGGAATTATTATATTCTTCTTGAAGTCTGAGGGTATTTCACCTGCCTCATACATCTTGCTTACCAGATGCTAGAGTTTTGTCAGGACTGGCTCTCCCAAGGCTGTCAGTAGTTCTAATGGAATGTTGTCTACCCCAGGGGCCTTGTTTCGGTTTAGGTCTTTCAGTGTTCTGTCAAACTCTTCATGCAGTATCGTATCTCCCATTTCATCTCCATCTACCTCCTCTTCCATTTCCATAATATTGTCCTCAAGAACATCGCCCCTGTATAGACCCTCTATATACTCCTTCCACCTTTCTGCTTTCCCTTCTTTGCTTAGAACTGGGTTTCCATCTGAACTCTTGATATTCATGCAAGTGGTTCTCTTTTCTCCAAAGGTCTCTTTAATTTTCCTGTAGGCAGCATCTATCTTACCCTAGAGAGATAAGCCTCTACATCCTTACATTTGTCCTCTAGCCATCCCTGCATAGCCATTTTGCACTTCCTGTCGATCTCATTTTTTAGACGTCTGTATTCCTTTTTGCTGCTTCACTTACTGCATTTTTGTACTTTCTCCTTTCATTAATTAAATTCAGTATCTCTTCTGTTACCCAAGGATTTCTACTAGCCCTCGTCTTTTTACCTACTTGATCCTCTTTTGCCTTCACTATTTCATTCCTCAAAGCTACCCATTCTTCTTCTACTGTATTTCATTCCCGCATTCCTGTCAATTGTTCCCTTATGCTCTGATTGAAACTCTGTACACCCTCTGGTTTAGTCAGTTTATCCAGGTCCCATCTCCTTACATTCCCACCTTTTTGCAGTTTTTTCAGTTCTAATCTACAGTTCATAACCAATTGATTGTGGTCAGAGTCCATATCTGCCCCTGGAAATGTCTTACAATTTAAAATCTGGTTCCTAAATCTCCGTCTTACCATTATATAATCTATCTGAATCATTTTAGTATCTCCAGCGTTCTTCCATGTATACAACCTTCTTTCATGATTCTTGAACCAAGTGTTAGCTATGATTAAGTTATGCTGTGTTCAAAATTCTATCAGACGGTTTCCTCTTTCATTTCTTACCCCCAATCCATATTCACCTACTATGTTTCCTTTTCTCCCTCCGTGCGGTTAAAGGCGCTGCAGTCTGGAACCGCGTGACCGCTACGGTCGCAGGTTCGAATCCTGCCTCGGGCATGGATGTTTGTGATGTCCTTAGGTTGGTTAGGTTTAACTAGTTCTAAGTTCTAGGGGACTAATGACCTCAGAAGTTGAGTCCCATAGTGCTCAGAGCCTTTTATCCCTTTTCCTACTCTCGAATTTCGGTCACCCATGACTATTAAATTTTCGTCTCCCTTCACTACCTGAATAATTTATGTTATCTCATCATACATTTCGTCAATTTCTTCATCATTTGCAGAGCTAGTTGGCATATAAACTTGTACTACTGTAGTAGGCGTGGGCTTCGTATCTATCTTGGTCACAATAATGCGTTCACTGTGCTGTTTGTAGTAGCTTACCCGCACTCCTATTTTTTTATTCATTATTAAACCTACTCCTGCATTACCCCTATTTGGTTTTGTATTTAAAACCCTGTATTCACCTGACCGAAAGTCTTGTTCCTCCTGCCACCGAACTTCACTAATTCCCACTATATCTAACTTTAACCTATCCATTTCCCTTTTTAAACGTTTCTAACCTACCTGCCCGATTAAGGGATCTGACACTCCACGCTCCGATCCGTAGAACACCAGTTTTCTTTCTCCTGATGACGACGTCCTCCTGAGTAGTCCCCGCCTGGGGATCCGAATGGGGGACTATTTTACATCTGGAATATTTTACCCAAGAGGACGCCATCATCATTTAATCATACAGTAAAGCTGCATGCCCTCGGGAAAAATTACGGCTGTATTTTCCCCTTGCTTTCAGCCGTTTGCAGTACCACAACAGCAAGGCCGTTTTGGTTATTGTCACAGGGCCAGATCAGTCAATCATCCAGACTGTTGCCCCTGCAACTACTGAAAAGGCTGCTGTCCCTCTTCAGGAACCACATGTTTGTCTGGCCTCTCAACAGATTCCCCTCCGTTGTGGTTGCAGCTACGGTACAGCTATCTGTCTCGTTGAGGCCCGCAAGCCTCTCCACCAACGGCAAGGTCCGTGGTTCATGGGGGGAGTGCTATCGTAATAGACTCGTAGTAGACTCGATTGAGAGCAACGTTCCATACTCGTAAACGATTGCTGTCCTAGTAGCGTACGTAAACACGGGAACTCGCCATATATCATTCAGAATATTGCACTTGACAAGCTGATTTGACACTGGCACTGTAAGATGATTAATATTTTTATATATCTTGCACATTGGTGTCTACTCAAATCTTATTTTCTGTATTTTTTCTAAAGAAGCTAGTTCTTTGTATTATTTTCTTCTAGTATTTATATTTTCCTATATAGGGTGTAAAAAGCTATGTACGCTAAATTTTATATTGTTTAGAGGAAATAAAGAGAAATACTTTTTAATGTGGCAAAAATCTTGCAAGTGCAGCCTTTACCCTCTGGAGTTCCATCAAGGTTTCGACGCTAGTGATGTTCAGAAACGGAGCTGAAACTCCTGTGTGATGATGTTGCTGAAAATGTCGTCCCTTTACAATAATTCACAACTGTCATCTGCGTGTTGATGATTTTCTAACACACTCGAAACAACCAAGTATTTACGAATAATCACTGCATTTCAGCCAAATGGGCAACCAGCTCTTGTGGAGCATCTTATCGATGTATCGCGCACCAAACCCTTCATCTTACCCCATGAAACGAAGTTCTTAGGAGACCAGCGACGTCTCTAGGACAATATTCATCACACGACAGTCTGAACACTGTCTCTGGACATCACTAGCGCCAAAACTTTCAAGGACCCTAGTAGCGAAGTAGTACACCGTGACATTTTCGTAACATAAAAAAGTGTTACCTTTTATCTCCTCTCATTGTGCAAAAATATTGCATGCGTTGTTTGTTTTACACCAGCGAGTATAATAATTAGTAGTGAAAACTCATACGTGTGGATATGTGCAATGATACGCAGTCCAGTGACATTAATGTGACCACCATCTGTGTCCGACGTCAACGTGCAATAACTACACATATACGGCAGGTGGCAGCACCAGCAGTGGAGGGTATACAAATCTCGCCGGGGGGGGGGGGGGGGGGGGACGCGAAAAATTGTGCAGTCGTTGTCGCAAAGAGTAAACTTAGCGATTCATCTGACGTCCAAAAGGGAAAGATCATTGGCTTTCGGGCGAAGGATGGAAGCATTTCCAAAACGGCTAAGTTTGTAAACTGTTCGAGTTCCGCTGTGGTTAAAGTGTGCCGCGCATTACAAAACGTTGCTATTTAAAACCGGCACAGAGGTAACGGGTGCACCACGGGTCGTAGATGACAGGGGTGGACGACGGCTGCGAAGATGTTTATGGGCGAATAGACGTGTAACTGTTGAGCAACTTGACGCAACTACCTCAATTTAACGTCCACTGGGTGGCGACAGGTAGCCTTTCTAGATGTGTCATGTTTTATGCTCTGTCACACAGAAGATCGGCGTGAAATGTCTAAGAGCCAACACCCTGCAACCAGGTGGGAGCGTTACGGTCTGGAGAATGTTTTTCGTGGTATTCCCCAGCTGATCTCGTCTTTCTGGAATGCACGCTGGATCTATCCTTGGGGACCATCTCCCCCGACCTCGTATATGCAGTTTGTTTTACATCGGCGCGACGGCATCTACCATCAGTACAATGCAGCGTGTCACACAGCTCGCAGTGGAAGTGCGTCGTTCGAAGAACACGAAGTACACTTAGGAGTATGATGTGATTAGCTGCAGCCGGATGTTGCAGGCATTGGCTTCAATTTTTTTCTAGGAGCTATGTCTCTCTCTCTCATTGAGACATTGATGTCGTTGGAGGTACACGATACGGGGACAATGAAATGCCCTGTAAAAGTCTTCACACACTGGTGTCGCTTAACACGGACACTTGAGCAGCTATTCTTCTCGTCGGCGTTCCTGAGGAGACTGTACTGCTTCCAGATCATATCCCCAACTTCGGGTGTAATGCTTGCAGGTCCACCTGCCCGCCTGTCATGTGCAAAGTTTTCCCTTTGCCACAGACGCTGCAGATTCTTTTACATGCATGACTTTAGGTTGTCTTGAAAAAGAGGTTTCTTGTCGGAACAAACGTGTAGCTTCCAATGCATTGTCGTCAGCTGTATCACACATGCAAATCATGTACGCAGGCTCTACAGTCTACATAGCTTTAAGGTTCCAATTTGACTACCCCTTATAACAATTTTGTGCAATATCGACTACACCTATATCGTGTAGTTGCTTCGTCTTGTTATTGCCAAAGTGACTTCTCGATCACCATGTTCTTTGGTTGAGCGTCTGTATAAATGTTTATTCCTGTTTCCTGTCAACTTATCCCAATGTAATTAATCTATGCATACAGTTTTCAAATGTGCGTTCTATTTAAATACTGTTACGTTAAAATAGTATTTGTAGAACTGCTTCATGTATGGGATGCGTAGGTTTGTAATCATGTAAAACCTGGAGAGAAGTGCCTTCGCTACGAAACCCACATCATGGTGGGAATGGAAAATGTTGATTAGGAGGAAGCGCTGCAAGACATCTTGTGGTAAAGGCAGTCGGCGGCTAGCACGCAAGCTGTTCACGCCTCGTGTGCCGGACGAGGCTACAAAAGCAGCGAGATTGATTAATAATGCCTCGGATATGAAAGAGTACTGGTTAATTACTCATAGCAGTTATTGGTTGCCTATGAATTACAAAAATATCGCGCTAATGAGATAATTTTCAGAGCATTTATATATCAAGAGCCGTGAGTAATTTTGCAGCCTTTAGTTTAGCCACAGATGATAGTTACTGCCACCAACAGCGTCTCAAGAAATAGTTTAAAATCTTATTTATTCACATGGACCAGTTACTTGCTTTATTTGCAAATAATAATTGTTTGTAGTTCCACTTGGTGTTGAGAAACTTAAATAAATCCTTAGTCATTTACCTAGACAGGATCCTCTTCCTATTGATTCAATACAGCCAGGTATCCTATGTTATTGCACTGCAGAGTATTTATCGCCTTAATAGTGGTCATAAACCTTTGCAGAATAGTGAATTCCTTAAGTATTCAGTAAATCTTCATAAGTAAAGAGCTAATGTTTTGCGTACGTGTAGCTGCAAAGTAAGGAACTAATTACTTTATATAAAAGCTATTATTACCAAAAAAACTCTACTTAGAATTAAGATCAATAGAATAATAATCATAATAATTAATTATTGGCCACTGCAGATTAAGGGTCACATTAACGAATATCTGCTTGACAGGTTAGTAAGATTGTTTATATTCATTTATTTGTGTTTGAAAGAGTTTTCATATTGTGTCTTACCTGAAGTGCTCAGTTCTGATCTCACTCAACTGACAGAATAGCTTCTGGGTCCCCATGCTAAACGTCGTGCCAGTATTACAAGCATTATTACATTAAAAGTACTTATGAAGTTTTCTTAATATATTATTCAACATTTAAAACTACAAGAAAAAAGCTGCTTTATTTAAAACACTTTCTCCTTCATTGGCCTATGTAATAAAATATGTATCGGATGAATATTTAGGGAGATAATGTTATACACTACTGTAAGTAAGCTGTTTAGGTTTTTATGTTGGTACCGCCACGTAACGCTCTGTATGAAAATCACTGACTGTGCTGTGTGCAGTCTGTGGCTGGTTTGCATTGTTGGAATATTCACTATTGTAGTCTTGCGCAGTTGGATGTGAACAGCGCGTAGCGTTGCGCAGCCGCCAGCGATGCGGACGCGTGTCCGCCAGAAAAAGGAAATTTGTAAGACTGGATGTCCGAACGTCGGTCAACCAAACGACCGCTTAATCGAACTGTGTACTCGCTCGCACCTGTTACTCTCCCACCCTACTGTCCATCATCCCCCTCACTCCCAAACCAAGTTTCCCACAGTAGTCGCCGCACTGGGCCACCGCTGGCGGAACATTGCTTCTAATGGGTCCTTCACAAAGCGCTGCTGACCGGCCAAGCCGCCAGTCGCTGTGTTTCAACAATCAGCACACTTCTGTCGGCTTGGCACTGGCAGTAGAAGTAGCGGCAGTATCAAAGCTGTTCACAGCAACAGCGCCAGCTTAGAGTTGAGGCGTGCCGCTCCGCGCAGTTTGAAGGATTGCGCGCCCCCCAAGAAGAGCTTCTCACTGTGCAAACAGTCACCTTCTGTTCTCTGTTACGACCACTTGTGTGCTGCTGCGTGAAGAAGTGAACTTGACGATACAAAATGCTTAAATGTAAACGTGTTGTCCTTTCTATGAGAGACAAGAACGAGATTATTAAAAGGTTAGAAGAAGGTTAATCTGCAACCACTTTATCCAATGAGTACAAGGTGGGGAAGTCGACAATTACGGATATAAAAAAACAAAAGACGAGCATAGCAAATTTTATAGCTGTGCTTGATTCTACTGATGGATCAACAAGCCGTAAAACTATGAAGCTCGCCACTAACACAAATCTAGATGATGCTGTTTACAAGTGGTTTACACAAAAGAGATCGGAAGGAGAACCTATCTCACGTCCCATTCTGTGTGAGAAGGCAACGCAGTTCAACGAAAAACTTGGAGGGCCTTCGAACTCTAAAGCGAGCACGAGCTGGTTAAAACGCTTCAAGTCAAGACACGGCTTTCGTGAGCTCACAATAAAGGGAGAAAAACTGTCGGCTGATTCTTCAGCAGCTGATTCTTTCAAAGTCAAACTAAGGGACGTATTAAGGGAAGAAGATTATGCTCTCGAAAACGTTTACAATGCTGACAAAACTGGACTTAACTGGAAAGCTTTACCGAGAAAAACTCTTGTTTCACGTCATGAAATAGCAGCACCTGGTCCTAAAACAAGCAAGGACCGTATTACAGCTTTGGCTTGTGCTAATGTTACTGGAAGTCACCGACTGCCAATGTTCGTCATGGGTAAAAGTAAAAAACCGCGTTGTTTCAAGCATGTTAATATGTCAGGCCTGTTGTGTACACCTCACAAAAGAGTGCCTGGATGGATAGTACAATTTTTATGAAGTGGTTTCTGGACGTTTTCGTACCCTCTGTAAAAGCTTATCAGCTAAAGAATGGGAAGAGGGAGAAAACACTACTTCTCCTTGACAATGCACCAACTCATCCGTCATGTGATATTTTAAACGAAAAAGAGGAGTTCATAAAGGTAATATTTCTTCCACCTAATGTAACCTCCTTATTACAGCCCATGGATCAAGGCGTTATTGAGACTTTCAAACGATATTACAGGAAAGAATTGTTGCGTAAGTTATTGTTAGAAAGAGAAGAGGATGGAGAAGAAAGTCTCTTAAGAAATCATAAGAATATTAACTTGTAAGACGCGTCCTACATGATCAGCGCAGCATGGAATAGTGTAAAGGAAGAGAATTTGAAGAAAGCCTGGAATAAAATTTTGTACACAGAAGAAAATTCACAAGGTATGATTGAAAATGACGAACAGAATGATATGTCCGAAATTCTCGGTATGCTAAAAGAAATAGAGTGCCACGAATGTGATGAAGAAGACGTTCGTGAATGGATGAATATCGATGATGCAGATCCAGGACACGACATCATGCAGGACAGCGAGATTGTAAACGTCGTCACTGATAAAGTTGACGCCGCCAGCATCTCATCAATCAGTGCTCCAGAAAGTGAAGATGAAAGTATACCAATAGCTTCTGAGGCGTTCACTTGTTTAGATACCGCCTTGCGATGGTTTGAAGCCCAAGATGAAAGTGACCAGTTTCAGATATCTGTAATGAAAAAAGTACGTGACGTAGCAGCTCGTAAGCGTGTAGGCTTGCTTAGACAGACCAAAATAAAGGATTTTTTAAACGTTAATTTTGTATACTGTGTGTATTGTTCATGCAAAATGCGTATGTAATATGTATATATTTTTGTTTAATAAACTGTGCCACATACTATATATTCCTACTGAAGCTGCATTTGTATGTTACTTTGTAATACTAAAAGAGATGCCTGTTTTTATTAATAAATTTACTGTACAGTACTTCTTTTTGGCAAATAAACATGTACAGTTCGATTATCCGAACAAACCAGTTTTCCGAACACCCATGTCCCCCAATTACTTCGGATAATCGACTCTCTACTATATATATATATAACCTTTGAACACTATTAACGTAAATACATTGTTTGTTCTCCATAAAAATCTTTCATTTGCTAACTATACTTATCAGTAGTTAGTGCCTTCAGTTGTTAGAATGTTTTATTTAGTTGGCAGTATTGGAGCTCGCTGTATTGCGGTAGTTCGAGTAACGAAGATTTTTGTGAGTTAAGTGCTTCATGAAAGGTATAGGTTATTGTTAGTCAGGGCCATTCTTTTGTAGTGAGTATTGAAAGTCAGACTGCGTTCCGTTAAAAATATTGTGTGTCAGTTTAGTGTTGATCAGAATAAGTAAAGTGAGAAATGTCTGAGTACGTTCAATTTTGCTCAGCTGTTTGAAAATCAAATAACGTAGAGGTTTTCCAGCACTGTCATTTATAAATTTTTTCTAAGGGGAAGTTTCACTACGTCCCAGAATAATTGCCGGACGTTTTGGACAATATGTTTTATAATCCGAGAGCAGTTTGTACAGAAAGAGCAATTCCCTTAATGTTATAAGAAAGACAATACAAAGGGATGGATTGAGTTTCCAGTGTATTCCGTATCACGACTGAATTGTTATTTTAAGCTATGGTATGTCACATAATGATGCGCAGATGAGGCCTTGCACCTGGCTGCTTAATACACTACTAAACCTCCCACTCTGCTGATTAATGCTCCATTCGCAACCAGCCATATCTGGAATGAATCGAAATAAATTGATCGATGAGCATTAAATCAATGAATTTGCACTGATATGAAATCATATCAGTACAGGCGACTCTGCCCCCCCCCCCCCCCCCCAATCCTGCTATTCCCGTATACCTTACGACAGAAACTCTTTTAACAGTATTCGGAAACATCAGTGGGAATTCAGACTGGAGTCAGACCAGGAGGCGCGCTCAAGTTGCACAATGGTTGAGGCACCTGCTCACGGTAAGCAGTAGACCCAGGTTCGAGTTTTGCTTTGGCACAGATTTTCATTTGCAAGAGCGTATTCAGCCATACTGGCATTTTTCAGTGTAAAATATGCTGTGTTCGTTAAACAGAAATTTACGAGGAGCATTCATAAGTAACGCAATTCTTTTTTTCAATCGGCCAGTTTTGGTAAAAAAATGAGGAATTTGTTGTGGGACGTCGTGGAACATTCCCGCTTCAGCCCCTATAGTTTCATGAAGATCCGATAGTTGGCGGCGCTATACGTAGCCTTCAACATGGCGTTTGTAACGGAGGTGCTTTCCAAGTATAGATCTGTCACTGTATTTGTCTTAGCGTAAAACAAGAGCATCGTAGATAATATAGGCGCTAGCAAAATGTCAACGGAGACCAGGCAGTGAACAAAATCACCGTGAGTCGTTGGCGAGGCGTCATTCATAGTCACAACGAGGTCGCACCAACCTGTCCGATCTCCGGCATTCCGGCCGGCCGCACGCAGCTGTGATTGCTGCAGTGATTCGAGGTGATCGACAGATCACTATCAAACATCTTGGTGCACAAATGGACGCCTCTGCTGGTAGCGCTGCCACACTCGTTCACCAGTTGGGGTGCTCAAAGGTGTGTGCGCGCTGGTGGCTCAACGCCTAACAGAAGATCATAATGGGTAACGAAGAACCATCTGTGCGGAAATGGATGCACGTTACGAGGCTGATCGTGATCATTTTTGTCAAACATCATCACAGGCGATGAAACATGGGTTTCATCACTTCGAACCGGAAACGAAACGGCAATCCATAGAGTGGCGCCACCACCTGTTCTGCGAAGAAAAAGCTCAGAGCCGCCCACTAAACCCGTAAAGTCATGACGACGGTCTTCTTGGACTCTGAACGGGTTATTCTGCTAGGTGTCCTCCCCTATAGCGCAACGATTGACTCGGAACCGCATTATGCTACCTCCAGGAGAAACGATTTCAGTGTATTCATCGCCACAAAAATGCAAACGAACTTCTCATGTTTACGCACCCGAGACGAGCTCACAAAACTTTATTTTACTATTCCTTCTCATCCACTATATGTCCCAGATCTCGCACCTTTGACTTCACTCTGCAGGAAGCGGAATGTGGATGATGGAGGCGTATGGGGGGAGGGAGGGGGGAGGAAGGAGGGGCGAGGGGGGACCTGGTATTAATGCGGAAAGACTTTGGCTCTGAAGTCGACATGTGCGCATACGGGCCCTGCCAATAAGGTGGCGTAAGGCCATCACACTGAACGGAGATTATGTTGAATAATGGAGTTTTTTAGCCAGAGAAGTGGGAAATAATATAGTGTATTGGAGTCTTGAATAAAAGCAACCAGCTTTCCAAAAAAATGTGCTGCATTACTTGTTGAATGCCCCCCATACGTCATTTATCCGTCCAACAGTGTTTTTCCCGGCCATACACCGTACTTGCGAGTTGCATTGTGATGAAAAGAGCGCAAGTCTCACAAGTTCATAAATCAAAATCCAGCAAACGGAGCCCGATGTTTCTAATTTACACCCTAGGTGCAACATTCGTTCTAACTGCTGGCCACTATAACAACAACACTGTGCAGTTGACATGTAACAAATGTCAAATTGCCATTCATCGTCGACGAAGGCTGAGATTTGCCAGTACCGCAACTGGACGTACAGTGCGTGGTGACAGGGGACATTTTCAGATGAATCACGTTTTACGCCCCATCGGACAGACGGCCATTAACGTGTACGGCGTCAAACGTGTGTTGTCGAGTCACATTAATGTGGCCACCTGAATAACCATCTTTTGCTGTGGGGACCGCTGTGAGATGTGCAGGAACTGGGTCATTGAGCTTCTGGAAGGTACGGACAGGGATGTGGAGCCATGCTGACTACAGCGCCGTGGCCAGCTGCGCTAGGTTTCTCGGTTGAGAATCCATGGCGCGAACAGTCCGATGGAGGTGATCCCACAGATTCTCAATTCGGTTTAAATCCAGGGAGTTTGGTGGCCACGGGAGTACGGTAAACTCATCCTGCGAGCTATGTGTCACGTTACATCGTCCTGGTGGTAGATTTCTGCATGTACTGGTGAACGTGGCCGCAAGGATGGACGCATACTTGTGTTGATCAGTTGTGCGTTCCAGAATGGCGAGATCACACAGGGAATGCCGGAAAGTATTCCCAAGATTATAACGTTTCCTCCTTTTTTCTTTCAGTCGTTTCACGCCGTGCACGTTAACAGCCATCTGTCCGATGGAGCGTAAAACGTGATTCATCTGAAAATGTCCCCTGTCGCCACGCACTGTACGTCCAGTTGTGGTACTGGCAGATCCCAGCATTTGTCGACGATGAGTAGTTGTCAGCAGGGGTTAATCTATCGAATGCCTGTTGCTGCCGGCAGGAGTGGCCGAGCGGTTCTAGGCGCTACAGTCTGGAACCGTGCGACCGCTACGGTCGCAGGTTCGAATCCTGCCTCGGGCATGGATGTGTGTGATGTCCTTAGTTTTTTAAGTAGTTCTAAGTTACAGGGGACTGATGACCTCAGATGTTAAGTCCCATAGTGCTCAGAGACATTTGAACCATGCCTGTTGCAGAAGCCCGTATGCTGCATGCAACATTCGTTGAGCAGTTCTCGAGAAGACACTTTTGGTACCCTTGGCCCACCTGGGCGGTCAGTTGCTCAACAATTGTACGTATATTCGGTCTTATACACCTCCGCAACCGTCGTTCACCCCTAAGCACCGTAGTTGCCTTGACGTCAGCGTTCGTATACTGCAATTTTGCTATGTACAGTGAACATTAACCACAGTGGTACGTGAACAGTTTACAGACTTAGCCGTTTCGGAAATGCTTGCACCCTTGGCCCTAAAGCCAATGATCATGCCGTTTTGGTCATCAGATAAATCACTTCGCGTTCGCATTACAACAACGACTGCACTGTTTTCTGCGTCCCCCCGACACACTTTATATACTCCCCAGTGTTAGTTCTGCCACCTGCCGTCTCTGAGTGGTTATCAAACGTTGACGTCGAACATTGCTGGAGATCACATTAATGTGACTGGACCGTGTGTATGCTTCGATAGGCAAATGGTTAGCATTTCTGTGAAACCGCACAAAATAAGTACGAATGACATCTGCATTCTCTATGTAAGGACTGTACAGTTGGATTATTGTTCTGAAATCGCATTTGAATGTTGGTTATTTGTGAGAACATCATGTAATAAAGGAAGCGTTGACCAGAAATCGACTATAGCAAGATCGTTGTCTGTCGAGACTGCATTTTATAGTGACATACCTTGATGTTTGCATCAAGAAAGGTACCCATACAGACATTTTCATTTATTGCACGTTTAGAGACATGTTGCCCAATACTTTAAAACAAGTCATAGATTTCACAATTTATCATACTATAACATAAATTGTTCATTATACCAAGCAAATATTGCATAAAGCAATAAAAATGAAAGTAATAAAAAGGAGTTACAAAGAGAAAATGGTGTTAATTAACGTAAACGAAGTGTGTTAGATAAGATTTTCAGTAAATTGTTGAAATTGAACTATGTTTTAAAGAAGCTAGGAAATATTAGAGATGAGTTGTAGTTTCCCGCCACAACAGTTCAGGGCGGGGTGGAGGGTGGGGGTGGAGGAGGGCGTGATGCATTGAGCCACATGCCCACCGCAGCCGTTTATGTTGTTAATAGGCTATATACCTACAGTTACTGTACAGGTTCAAGTGTCTCTGGGTACAACTACCTTCCACAAGTTTTATTCTAAATGACAGGTTTTATACTAAATGACTGGGCCAAGGGAGTTGTTGTCATCATCGTCTGTGTTGTTCCTTGGGTCAGTTTCGCCATTTTCCGCTGTGGTGTCTATCATGATGATTGTTTGCTGTTCCTGGGTCTCATGTCAGGTCTATTGTCGCTTTCGTTCATGTATTGTAGGTGCAGGGCCTTTGAGCTCGAGTCTGTCGTGCTCTTGATTTCTTTCCAGAGTGCTCCATCTCTAATCGCGTTGTACAAGTCTTAGTACGTGTGCCTTAGTCGTCTGTCTTGTGCGAGAAATGTGTAATGTTCTACGAGGTTTTGGGATTTCAGCCGGATCTTCTTGACTTCTCGCCACAATATTTCGGCTGGCAACCGCTCAGCCATCTTCAGGTGAGTGTAGCGGACATTCACCTGAAGATGCCTAAGTGGTTGCCAGCCGACACATTGTGGCACGAGAATAACATGATCCGGTTGCAATCCCGAAACCTGGTAGAATATTCACTACGCCGGGTAGACTTCAAGAATCACATTGTGTAGTGTATTACTACATGTGGGGGTAGGGCTGTTGATAAAATATCAATACACAGGTATGTCGATATTTCTTCCAAACGCTATCGATACGTATGTAATGGCAATTCGAATGCCGATATCTTTATTTTATGTTATATTTCTTTCTCAATTTCCGGTAAATATTTGAAGTTGTCATTTCGAAATTGTAGCAGAACACTGTTTTACTTTCTTTGTTTGAAGGGGTCTTACTACTTTTTGAGCTTTCATCACGTTCAGTCTGAAAGGTGGCAAGCCACTCTATCACTTTCATTACTCTGTCAGTCAGATTATTATTCATATTTTAGGTCTTGATCTCCATGTTTCCTAATACTACATATTGTATGTGTGGCTTATGACTTTATAACTTGAGGTAATTGTGAGCAGAATGTTGTTACAACTACATGTGTAGCCTGTAGAGAACTTGTACGCGAAGGCCTGTAGTGGAGACAACGAAGAACAGGGAGAAATATGTATTGTGGGCCATAAATGTTGTGTGCAGTGACTTGGCTGTGCGAGTGATTCGGGGAAGCAGCGCTCTGTCAATTGTACCTACAGAGGAACTAGGGCCACGGCACTAATCTTTCCACTTAGGGTCGGACCAGGAGGCGCCAGCTTGCAAAACATGTTACCTGGGCCAGGCGACAGTCCATCGCAAAGGCAGCCAGATGGAGGAAGCTGTTTTAGACTGACTGCTCTAATCTAAGCTTTTGGGCAAATGGTTGGAGTGTCATAGAACTATAAGCATTATCATGTTAGAAGCTGGGATGATACAATCAGAGCGGCTGGTATACATGTTTAGTGGAGGCAAGACGGCAACTGCCCTGACACCAGGAAGTCGCCACGTTCTTTTAGCAAGTGGGGAAAAAACACATATTTCACAGGCACGACTGTCTGGGAAGCTTAACAGCCTCCCTTCAGAAATTGCAAATGGTAGGCTCTAGATACCGGCTCCCAGGTTGATGCCATATTCCTCGACTTTCGAAAGGCGTTCGACCCAGTTCCACACTGTCACTTGCTACAAATAGTGCGCGCTTACGGTCTACCCGATGACATATGCGGTTGAATAGAAAAGTTTTCTAACAGACATGGAGCAGTATGTGGTCCTGAGCGGGGTAACTTCAACAGAAACAAGAGTAACTTCAGGTGTGCCCCAGGGCAACGTAATAGGTCCTCTTCTTTTTACGATTTACATAAACGATCTGGTTGATGGTATTGACAGCGGCCTTAGACTGTTTGTCGATAATGCTGTAGTCTACAGGAAAGTAGTATCACACGAAAGTTGTGAATAAGTCGATGAGGATTTGCAGAAAATAAATGCGTGGTGTAATGACTGGCAATTATCTCTCAATATTAGTAAGTGTAACCTACTGCGTATAAGAAGGCGAAAATCCCCATTAATGTATGAGTACAAAATAAATGATCAGTCTTTGGAAGCGGTAACATCAGTGAAGTATCTGGGTGTGACTATTCGAAATGGTCTCAAATGGAATGATCAGTTTACACAAGTAACGGGTAAGGCGAACTCTATATTGCGGTTTATTGGTAGAATCCTGAAGCGATGCAGTCCTTCAACAAATGAAATGGCTTACAATACGTTAGTTCGTCCAGTATTGGATTATTGTTCGTCTGTATGGGACCCTTGCAAGTTGGGTCTGATTGAAGAGATTGAGAAGGTCCAAAGAAGAGCGGCAAGATTCGTGACTAGTACATTTAGCCATCGCGAGAACGTTATAAATCTCATAGAATGTTTGAAGTGGGACACACTTGCAGATAGACGACGCGCTAAACGGAAGGGGCTGCTCACTAAATTCCGAAATCCGATCTTCACCGAGGATGTAGAGCATATATGATTACCACCAACTTTCAAATCACACAATGATGATCGTTCAAAGATAAGGGAAATAAGAGCTCGTACTGACGCGTTCAGACAGTCGTTTTTCCCTCGCGCCATCCGCGAGTGGAACAGAGGGGGGGGGGGGGGGGGAAATATGACTTTGGCGCGAATTGCGCCCTCCGCCACATACTGCTTGGTGGCTAGCGAAGTATATATGTAGATGTAGATGAAACATTAGATCTCTTCGTAAATGAGCATCTGTGGTCCCGTCCAGGCAGACGGCCATGCTTACCGTGAGAACGACGCCTCCCTAGTCTAAAATCTTCTTTTTTCAGACAGGAAAGACTTTGTGTCGCTGATTGGCTCCCCTCGGGATATTCAAAGCAGTGGCTTCCTCTACCATCGTGGAAACCGCGGTGCTGTGTATGGATTTGCTATCAGGCCAGCAGGACACTCAAGAGGGAAGATTCAATGGGTGGAGGATATTTCGATTGGTTTGTACAAGGTGGAGGCGGATTTTTTCTGCTAATTTGGCTCCTTGATGAGGCTTGGTGGAAAGTGCTTATGATTCTTTGTTTTCTTTGTCTTCTGGTTCTCCCCTGGTGGAGAACTTCAGGTCTTTCCCTAGTGGGTAAGACTTATGGTATGCAACTTGTGGTGGACCAAGAGCCAGTGGTAGTTTACATCTGTACTGACAGTGGAACTGCATATCGTCTCGGTCATACCGTGTGTCACGAGGGCTAACTTATTTGTCCTGAGTCGGCCGTCTGACGTTTGACAATTCCAGCACGCGCTGTCTTGCCTGTGAGTCAGATTGGTTGGAAAGATCAGCGAGCGGGTGCACCTCACACTGAAATCTTCCAGGATTTCAGAGCTCTGATAATAATCAGAACGCCAGTCCGTGTAGTTTGCAAGTTTTCGTGGACGCGTCAGAACATTATAACTGCTGCCGCGCTCCGCCCCTCGCCCACAGCTTGCCGTTTTCTGCTGCCGCCTGAGTCAAGGTGAAAGGGCTGTTAAATGATATTCACAGCTCCCTGTTCTCCGTAAACCATAGTTTGCGATGTAGCTGATCGTGGCTATTCCATTCCAATAGAATTTGGCCTCACAGTGGACTCATGTATACGAAGTCCGCGTTGTAAATGGGATTCATTCAGGGGAGCACTTGTATAGTTTCCACGCCAATGAATGGTTTGCCAATCAAGCACTATTCCTAAAACTTGTCATTTCCAGAATGAAATTTTCACCCTGCAACGGAAAAAAATGAAATGAGCAGATGGCATCGTTGACCGGGAGGTCCCTAGCGGGGAAGTTAGGCCGCCAAGTGCAAATTTTATTTCAATCGACGCTACAGTGGGCGACCGGAGCGCCGGTGATAAGGATGAAATGATGATAAGGACAACACAACACCCAGTCCCCGAGCGGAGAAAATTTCCAACACAAGTGGGAATCGAACCCTGACCCGCTTACTTGGGAGGCGAGCACGTTACCCAGCTAAGCAGGCGGACACCGTGCAGTGGGGTGTGCACTGATATGAAACTTCCTGGCAGATTAAAACTGGGAGCTGAGCCGGACCGGAAGTAAAGTTGTGAGGAAGGGTCATGAGCCTTGCTTGAGTAGTTCAGTCGGTAGAGCACTTGCCCGCAAAAGGCAAAGGTCCCAAGTTAGAGTATCAGTCCGGCACACAGTTTTAATCTGTCAGAAAGTTTCAAAGTTTGTCATTATCTCTGTGAACTTAAATACGCCACTGTTCTCATTCCCACTCCTCCAGCCATCCACTGTTTTTGTTTTATTGTGAATACACCAGCAATTCAGAAAGCAATCGTACTAAATTAGTTAATTTGATGATTAACTTGAGTTCTGAAAGTGATCGCAGACAAGGGCAACAAAACGACCATGAGCAAATTCACTAATTTCATACTCGTATATAAAAATTAAGGGTGCAGCTCACGATTTGAAGATTGTTGAGAAGATAATGCTTTTCTTCGTGTAAAGATAACAACATTTAGCATCACTTGGGCATATATTTATGATAAAGTAAGCGACGGCTTATTAGTCTTTCAATTTGACTGTGTGAAGCAAATGTAGGCGGCACAAAGAAGCAGACCGTCTGCTTCTTTCAATGCGTGCAGCGTGAATGGAATATAAAAATATCCGATGTGAAGAAGTAGCACATCAGCTGCGTTAAAAAAAAATACAATTTTTAATGAAACTAATGTGCTATTTCTTCTAGTCGCGTTCTTCAAAAACGGTTGCTGAAAATGATGAACAAAAATCTAAATGACAAGATTGGTCTTTGAGGTGCGGAAGATTGATCTTCTCGTATTTGGAAGGGTAAATCCTGACGTAACCGGCACCTTTGCAGAAACGAAGAAACAGGGAAGTCGACGTGAACCGTTCTGGAGAAATCTGATATGCCACGAAACCAGGCAACAGACCCATGCGACACCTTTTATAGTGCCACTTATATGCCGTTACCATTGTCAGCAAAGTGGTTATCGCCAAGCGTGAAAGTGCATCATTTTCCTTTCAATTCTTGTTCTACGGGGGATAAGCAGGCTGGTAGCTAGTTGATGTACAGAATATACACACATCGAAAAAGGTTTTGCATCACCTCGGTTCCCAGAGTTCCAGAACCTGTACAGAAAATTGGAATAGAGATCAACATAAATATCATTTCCGCTCTTTTTATTGCTCATGAAAACTACACCTTCAGAGGTGGTGGTCCAGACTGCTGTAAATACCGGTGCCTCTAATAACCAGTAGCACGTCCTCTTGCATTGATACTTGCCTGTATTCGTCGTGGCATACTATCCACAAGGTCGTCAAGGCACTGTTGGTCCAGATCGCCCCACTCCTCAACAGCGATTCGGCGTAGATCCCTCAGAGTGGTTGGTGGGTCACGTCGTCCATAAACAGCCCTTTTCAATCTATCCCAGGCATGTTCGATAGGATTCGTGTCTGGAGAACATGCGGGCCACTCTAGTCGAGCGATGTCGTAATCCTGAAGGAAGTCATTCAGAAGGTGTGCGCGATGGGGGCACGAATTGTCGTCTATGAAGACGAATGGCTAGTCAATATGCTGCCGATATGGTTGCACCATCGGTCGGAGGATGGCATTCACGTATCGTACAGCCGTTACGGCGCCCTCCGTGACCGCCAGTGGAGTACGTCGGCCCCACATAATGCCACCCCAATACAGCAGGGAACCTCCACCTTGCCGCACTCGCTGGACAGTGTGGCTAAGGCGTTCAGCCTGACCGGCTTGCCTCCAGACACATCTCCAACGATTGTCTGATAGAAGGTATATGAGACACTCATCGGTAAAGAGAACGTGATGTCAATCCTGAACGGACCATTCGGCATGTTGTTGGGCTCATCTGGACCACGCTGCATGGTGTCGTGGTTGTAGAGATGGACCTCGCTATGGACGTCGCGAGTGAAGTTTCCCATCATGCAGCCTATTACGCACAGTTTCAGTTGTAACATGACTTCCTGTGGCTGCACGAAAAGCATTATTCAACATGGTGGCGTTGCTGTCAGGTTTCCTCCGAGCCATAATCCGTAGGTATCGCTCATCCACTGTAATAGTAGCTCTTGCGCGGCCTGAGCGAGGCATGTCATCGACAGTTCCTGTCTCTCTCTATCTCGTCCATGTCCGAACAACATCGCTTTGGTTCACTCCGAGACGCCTGGACATATCCGTTGCTGAAAGCCCTTCCTGGCACAAAGTAACAATGCGGACGCGATCGAACCGCGGTATTGACCGTGTAGGTATGGTTGAACTACAGACATACGTGCCGTGTACCTCCTTCCTGGTGGAATGACTGGAACTGACCGGCTGTCGGACCCCCTCCGTCTAATAGGCGCTGCTCATTCACAGTTGTTTACAACTTTGGGCGGGTTTAGTAACATCTCTGAACAGCCAAAGAGACTGTGCCTGTGATACAATATCCACCGCCAACTTTTATCTTTAGGAGTTCTGGGAAGTGTGTTGATGCAAAACTTTTTTTTGAGGTGTGTATAATAATAAATCTATACTTAAATATACAACTCTAAAACCAGCATTGTATTTGCGATTTGAAGCAACTGTGTGCACCTCAGCAGTCTGAAGCAATTCTTCCTTTCTGTGCTTATATCTCTTCTATTAACTATTTGTCTATCAAGGATTCTTCACAGGAGTGTAAAAGGAGGGAGAACAAGAGACCGAGTGGAGAGGAGTAGTTGTGGGAATGCAAAATAACAGAATTTACGTGCGGTAAAGGGGTATTTAAAGTTAAAGAAAAGGTTTAAATTTTAGGATGAAGGAAGCTGGAGTCTATTACTATAAGCAGATCACTGCTGTAATTTAAGACGAATTGAAAGTAGAGAGCAAAGATGAGGAATAATGATCAGAGCCCATAGAAAGCAGTAACTATTAAAGAAGCATAACGTTTAAGTTTTTCTGTAGTAGTAGTTAAGGAAGCAGGACACTATGACGTAGTTGTAAGATGTGAAAGTAGAGTCCTGTAAGATGTGTGGAATGGACTGAGCAGCCATGACCGCCAGAGAACATTAGAATAGTCCTTTAAATATATTAGGTGTATTAAAGTGAATCGAAAATTCAAGACCAAAGAGAGTAGCTGAAAGTGCGGTTCTGGTGGACATAAAAAAGTAATATGCCAGTGTGAAGGTTGTGAATAAAGAGGTATTATATAAAATAAGGTAACAAATAGAAGCAAATAGGAAAAGTAGTGTAATAGGTGGCATAAAAGATGTCGAGGCCTCAAATCAGTAGGTTTCTAAGTTCACAGTTGGTGTGATAGGCAACCAAAGACAGTAATTGGAAACTAGAGTTGTAAAATAATAGTAGTCATAGTGTAAAGTTACTATCTGTGTAGCATCTAATAAGAAAGTTATTGCTGTCTAGTATTTAAGTGAAAATAGTATTAAGGGGGATGGAAATTGGTGCGCTGTGAGGAGAAATGAGAAGCAGCAGTATTAAGTTTAATCATCGAAAATGGAGACTGTAGGGGTTCCAAATGAGAAACAAAGGGGTGAAAAGATTGAAATTGGGTAATCATAAAGGCATAATTTCAAAGCACTACAGAGGTGACATATCTATGTATATTGTTTCTGAAAAAGGCAATATTATTTTACACACACAATGGAGGCAGGGTGAAACATGGCAAAGTGCTGTGCACGAATGACCACGCTACAGATAAGCAATAGTTTTAAGAACTTCATTCGATAGTTAAGAATATGAGGTGGCTTCAGAAAGGAACCCGGTTGTTGTACGGGCAATGGAGCTGAAGTTCTAGCCTTTTTAATTAAGCGAGGCCGATTAGAATGCAGCGGGATGGCGGACAGACGGACGGCAGAGCGTAGGTGGCGTGCCGAAGCGTTACGATAAGAGCGTGATAGGCCAGCAGGGTGACTTGCAAGAACGTGAAGGCGTAAGGACACAGAAAAGCTAGGGGTAGCTTAGAAATACGACGCAGCACCCACAGGCGGACACCCCGTGCGGATGGAGAAGGTGGACCGGTCCGACCAGAGGATGCCAAAGGGTAAAAAAGTAGTTCCTTTGAAAAAAACTTTAAATTAGAGCAGAGGTCAAAAGCAAAATTTGCAGAAGAGTGTAAATCAAAGGTGTATACGCGCAGAAAGCAACAGGAAAAGTATAAGATAAAATGTGTCTGTTTGAGAGGAAAAGGTGGTAGCTGATGTCACAAGCGGTTTAGTGGGGGAGAAGGGCGCACAGCACGCCATTGTTGAGGACTAGCGGTTCGACCCGGGAGCAGTACGGATGGTCGGCAACTGCGCTCCCACAAGATTCCAAACTAAGCTTTGTTTTTTGGTTAAATCTGTATAAGACCGTGACAAAGTAGCGTTCGCGTAGGTGGTGAAGCTATTTTGACTGTAAATAAATGTTGATCTTATTATATGACAGTTACTGAGGCATAGACGCAAATAGTTAATTGAGCAAAGCTTAGTGCATGCAAAAACACGACAGTCATTGAACATGGTAAGTCAACTGCTGTGCACGCTCCTGCTGTTGCAATTTTGTCTTTGTTTACTGCCAATGATCATTATGACCAACTCATTAAGATCACGCTTATCTTTATGTGGGGTATCAAGTGTAAGTAAAGGCGGAATTCCGTAGCATCCAGTAATGCAAGATCTTGGCCTTGTCCATTAAAAGACCTGTGTAACAGATGAGTGAATTATATTAATACGATTACAATTGGGATTAGCCTGATTGAGACAACAACCAAATGCAATCGGTATCCGACAGTGGTCTTAAACCCACTTAGAGGGGCATATCCGTCTGACCGCTATCTGGCTGGATTCTAGCGCGCAAACTACGATTTTGCAATTTGTTTCTAGTAAGTTGTATCAAATGATTTTGAGGCCAACATGTCTCTAAAATACAACTGTTTTTATCAGAGCTGCGTTGCATTATTTCGTAGCACCTGAATTCCTCCAGAAAACCTTAGTACTACATATTTGCTAAGTCCAGAATCCACATTTTTAATTAGAGATGGGGCCCCTCCACGCCCGCACCAACGTGGTGACCAAACCAAAAGTTCTACTGTCACCTCCGTAAACATGTTAGTTACATAGTAAGTGGATCACAGGATGCTGGGCTGTGATGTTATCCGTGCGTCTGGGTAAGGCTGCGCACTAACACGGTCCATCAGGTGATAGATAGTGGACGAAACGCGAATGAGGGTAACGATTTGAAGAGCAGAGGGAAAAAAGTGCCAAGGCTCGTGCCGTGGGAAAAAAACCTCTGCGACAGTGGGATGGGTAGTAAGAGCAGTAGTGGCTTACTAGCTGCGATAGTTCATGCAAGGTTGGATTTGTTAGTATGGGTATCATGCATCATTACCGTGGCAAGCGATGGCGATGTATCCCAGTTGCTGCAGCAGCTACATTCCTGGAACAATCAAGATCGTTGTATAGTAGTGGGAGATCGGCCATAGATCATCTCACTGTGTGGGGGATGTGTGGAGCTTGTCTGCATGCAGTGTACGGTACGGCTTCCCTGCGTGGTGCCAGTTATTCGGCAGTGTATTCCAGCTCTTTATCCAGTAATGGCGTCTGATTAACAGGGGCTCACCTGTACCGTTGTGTTTGCGTGTGCTTGGCCATAGATGTTAGGTCCTTACAAGTATGTCTTTTGGTCTTTTATGTTTCCGTGGCTGCGGTCGTAGTTCCACAGATTCAGGATAAACGGGTTCTGCGAATGTCTGGAGTTTCTGTATAGTCTTTTGGTGAGTTTGTGGATTACCTCCGTGAGAGTCTCAAGTCGGTATTCCCGGTGAAGGTCCGTACGAACGGCTGAACTGCAGATAAGGGCAGGTAAGATGACGGGTCGAGAAAGTGTGGGGGCTGACTACGTTGCCACAGTTACAAAGAGGACCTGCCACACACCCCAGTAAATCTACCGCTTACTGCACTACTGTACCAGACAGTCCAAGGGGTCCACTACGTTATAAGTTATGGTTTGTCATTCCGCAGAGGCGATGTTACAAAGTGGTACATAGGCCTAGGAAATGTTACAGGGCGATGTCCAGTCGGGAGGTGGACCATGCCTCTCCTTCAGTCGATGTTTCTCATTCCTAACCATTCTCTTATTTTAAGTGAATCAGGTATAAACTCTCCAGTCCTTATCAATGCTATGCCATTTTTCTTGCCAGCTATGTGACCGCCACTTCTTTAAATGACGTTAGTCTCTTATATCTTCTGCTGTTACGGTAGTTATCTTGTCTAGCCTTCCCATCTTGAGCCAGTATCGTGCAACTGGTGGTATAGTCTATCGAACATCCAAACAGAGAGTGCGACGATGTACGGAGCACCATTGACGATCAACACGGCGACCGTCGTTGTAGCTTCCCTTGATGTGGACAGGAATAGGCACGCTGACACTGCTGTGCCCAACAGTAACCCCGGACATGAGGGTGGTAGCACGCCATCTTTTTACGTGAGTCCCCACTTCTGCACACCGTAATGGCTCGGCTGAGTGGCAGTCGATGCCGACGCCATTGCTAACCTGGACAGCTACTTCTGCCCCAGAATGGCGTGAGCGAGATCTGTGCGTTGTGATTTTCCAATACCACGGCGAACACAAAGAATGCTCATTCACAAACAACATTCTTTATCAAGCTCGGAATTTGACGTCGGCTGGAGTGTCAGGCGTTGACACCCAGACGCCTCCTCTCGGCGGTACTGGTTGGAGTCCAGCTGGCGGCTCTTAGACCTGCCGTTGCGTCTAACTGATGACGCTGCTCGGTGAGGTTTAAGCGGTTCGACCACACATACATCCGACGACTGGCGTGAAGACTCCTTGGCGTCGGTAGAAGTCAGAAGCGCAGGAACAAGTCCTTCCAGCGGCTGAGCAGGGGCCGTTTCCCGCCACACACTGCATGCAGCAGAGAGGCAGAGCAGAGGTCTGGCAGAGCAACAGTTTTAGCAGGTCTGCACACAATGCTCGCAGCAGAGACGCGGCACCAGCGCTCATGACGTCTGTCTACATAGATTCCCACTCTGATTCGAAATTCTTTACGTTCTTGCAGGTGATGAGGCATTTCCGTAACCAAAAATTCTTAATGCGACTTTATCCTAAATATAGCGCTACTGCTAATGACAACCTTAAGATTTTTAATTACAGACTTCCACACGGACGTTAAACTGTGGAGTTTACATTTGGCATATTGATTTCCAGATGTCATGTGCTTAAACGACCTTTTGGGTGCAAAGTGGGGCCTGTAGATAGAATTGTGATGGCTACATGCGTACTGCATAATTACTTGAAGACTGAAAATATTACGTCAAATCATCTCGCCGAGGAGGAGGAAATGGGACCACTGAATACTAATAAGTTACTGACGCCTGCTCCAATTAAGTGTAGAAACACAAGTGAAGGTTCTCTTTCAATAAAAATATCGAACGAGTGCTTTAATTCACCATACGGTTCTGTTCGGGGCAGCACGCAGCTATAAAAAAAGGCCAATTCCAAAGTGAAGAACTTAATGTCGTTAATATTAAATGTTCACTGTGAAGTTGCATATAAAATACTTATAATTAGTTGATGTAATGTAATTTGTCTGCAACGTTCTTCCAGTTTCATTCTTTATTATTTTATTTTGAAAACATCTGTACTTGTTTCTTGAATATCGCTATAGATATGGAAGCTTCGCATATGGCAAAATACTATCCGCTTTGTAGCCAAGCAGTCTCAAGCTGTTTGTGAGATACGAGGAATTTATGAATATTTCATTCTGGTTTTTTCGTTCGGGACGGAGCGATTTACATACAATCCACTTTCTCGAGATTGGAGGCAGATAGCAACATGCTTCCAAGTTTAAAGAATAATTCAATATCTTAGCCACATTTAATAAGCAGCAACTTCTGAAATAACATGCACCAAATGCAAATTCATAACGATTCCTATTGTTCAATGCAAACTTCAAGAATTTTTTCTAGTAAGTTACGTAATCTAGAAATGACGTAATAAATATGACCGCTAACGAAATGACAGGCAGTTCGTCAGGAATCTGACGAATTAAGTTATGAGATGTGCGATAATCAGTTTTTTACCGAATAGTTTCTTTATAATCTTTAGACAGAGAGTGCAGATCAGCTGGCTTGCGCGCCTTGCCCTTCCCGCAGTGATGCGAGCCTGCTAGCTGCCGCCTCGAATCAATGCGTCCCTAGGGGACGACTCAGGCACAGGCAGGTAGTGGAAAACATTGACCATAGATAAGACTGCTCATGGTGTCATCATACTGAAACCTCCATCTAAGTCACATGATTCGGATAGGAAACCGAGTTTCTGTTATTATATGCTGTGTGAAGTGGAGCTGACAGTTCCTGTTTTTCTTATTTATAGCTGAAATCAAGCTGCGATTTTAACAACAAAACAACTTTCGTATTGTTATTACAATTCTCTCCGCAGTTCCTAATATTACTGCGATGGTATTTTTTTTATACTTGACCAGGTGAAACGTACTGGCAGTTCTGTGTAAAAGCAACAGAATTACAGATCTTCAGTGAATATCTTTTTTCTTGAATTGTGAATTGTTTCCTTCGCTGTTCCCACAGAAGAAGAAGACCAAATACCAGCCTGGCAGGTATCATTAGTTTTTACATGATTCCTCTACAATATGTGTGAAATGTTTTGTTATGCTCTTATAAGAAATGAAATCCGCTATGTCCGTAAGTCCAGTTTTTACGCACAATAGTCGTTTATGTTTTAGGACTTTTGCCCCAGTAGTGATGCCCATTTGTAAAACAAGCAAAATACTGCCTATTTCAGATAAAGGAATCTGCTGGGGGGCTGGTTCACTCAACAAGAACTTGTTATATAGGTATAACAGTCTATATACATCATTAACTGCGTATGACGCTATCACAAATGTATCAGCGTCAGGAATGACTTTCGTACTGGCATATAAACTCAGTCAAGACTCTCTGGAAATGTTTTTCAGTGCTGCGAGAAGTTGGGGTTTGGGGAGGGGGGGCAGAATATCAATCCAGCTGTCCGGCAGTGTGAGGCTCCTTTCAAGAGATTTTTGGTACACGTCCAGATTGGTGCGTCTACAAGTGCTAACTGCTCTGCCATTTTAATAAATTATAATTATAATTACATACCTCATCCAGTTTCTTTCACTTTGTGTTTGCCTAGGTAACAGAACAGAAAAGTGGGGTGCTACATTGGCAAATTGAACTATATTCTAATGTCCCTAGCATCTATATCTTGAACAGAATAAAACAGAGGCGTCTTGTCTACTATATTCGCCGGCCGGGGTGGCCGAGCGGCTCTAGGCGCTACAGTCTGGAACCGCGAGACCGCTACGGTCACAGGTTCGAATCCTGCCTCGGACATGGATGTGTGTGATGTCCTTAGGTTAGTTAGGTTTAAGTTGTTCTAAGTTCTAGGAGACTGATGACGTCAGAAGTTAAGTCCCATAGTGCTCAGAGCCATTTGAACCAAGACCTGTTGCACTTTCTTAGTGTTCTGTCAATAAAACACAGTCTTTGGTTTGCTTTCCCCACAAAGTAATCTATGCGATTATTCCAGTCTAAGTTATTCGTAGTTGTAAACCAGAAGAATGTAGTTGAATTTACAGCCTTTAGATTTGTTTGATTTATCGTGCAATCAAAATTTAGCGGATTTCTTTTAGTGCTCAAGTGGATGACTTGACCTTTTTCGTTATTTACAGTCAATTGCCACTTTTTTGCACCGTACAGATATCTTGCCTGAATCATTTCGAAATTGGTTTTGATCATCTGATGAGTTTACAGAACGTCAAATGATTGCATCTTCTGCAGAAAGTCTAAGAGGGCCGTTCATAAGTAGTAGGGAGATGGCGGTGCTCGTTCAATTTTAATGTCAAATTGATATAAAAATTTATTAAATTGATCAATTAATGTAGTATGAAGCATGAAATAACATAGGACTTGTGGTAACACCTATTTTTTAAAAAAGCAATCGTGGCGATAACAATAAAAATAGTCATGACGCCACGAGAACAGATACAGCCGATTTCTATTAGTTTTATGAGCAAAATCGGCGTAGTTTTGAGAGGACTATCTGCTTCCAAAATTTCACCAGCTATACTACCCCTTGTAAGAGAACCTCCTCTAAGACTTTACCATGTCTCTCTCTTCTGATATATAGAAAAACAAATACCGTTTGCATGTTGAGATCGAGCATATTACATATACACATAACATTCCATTGAAGCAGGTGACTAGTGGTCGAAGTTGCTTACACAGACCTGTGTAAAGTGTTAGCGACTGTACTGGGGAAGATCATATCCAGCAACCTATCAATCACAATAGAAGATTCCTGTATTGTTACTTCACAATCAGTTTAATACAGTGTTTTTCCGACTGTAACACAGCTAAGCAGTGTACGACTACAGCTTTGTACACAAAACACACTTCGTTTTTCTACCATGACTTCGAGGTCTGTGTGAGGAGCTAAACCATTATTAACAGGATTCAATTCATCTGCTCTCAAGAAAGCTGAACATTGTATGATGTAAACTTTACAGTTCCCACAACACACAGGTTGACAGAAATAAAAGACAGAGGCAATGTTTCTCAGTGACAAAAATGTGGAAGACATCGCAACATATGGGAACTGGATGAGTTTGCAGCACTATAGAGCGTTTCCATCATCTTCCACAGTGACAGAGTAACAGATGTCTCAGTGTTACATTTTGAAGAGCATTGTCTCCTCATTCTGCAGTCATGTACATTATTACTGTTCCAGTGTTGACCATCGCAGGAAGATGCTGTTCACAACATGCGAAAGGTAGTAGAAATAAAAAGAGCTACTGTTATTTTATTGGTAAAAGAAAACAAGTGAAGTGTATCGCAGCATCTGGAAATAGGACAAGTCTGCAGCATTGAGGAATGCTTCCGAACACCTGTATGAAAGTTATGAGCTCTACGTTTAATACCACGCTCCACAGTGACAAGTGGCAGATATACAAAGTTCTGTCAAGCCTCTCTCCACCTCAACCAATGCACCAGTGAACATACGGGGCGGGAAAGACTCCATTGATATGGGTCAATGTACTATAACACGCACCACAGTTGAGACTGTGATCAATTTTAGCTATTTTACCAGTTGTTCCACAATTTCAACGCCCGCCAGTGACACAGCAGAATACCTCCCAATTTTGTATCATCGCTAAATCACACCTCCACTACTTTGCAGGTACAATATACTAGACTGCGAATGCAGTATGTCCATTCAACCATATACACCAAAGTATACCAGACAGCGTCCTGTACAGATGCAATTAGGTTATTTATCTATTTCCAGTGCATCGATCATAGCGCAGAACTCACGATTACGACTGGCCGTCTTCCCCTGTGTGGGTTGGCGCCACAGAGTATTCCCGCATTCGTAGGGTAAAGTCGGAGATTGGCATATCACTCCCACATTGACCAATCCACTCTCACCCATGACACCAGTCCAAATGCACAAGATATCTCTAGATGTATGCGTGTCGAGGAGGGTAGTACCTCTCAATGGTGTGTAGTAGACATGAGAGTGTTGTGGTGATATAACAGACTGTTAAGAAGAAATCTGGTTAATACATAGTGGAGCTCAAGACGGATGGAGTGAAACATTTCATGTAAATCAACTGTGCTATCAGTTCTGAAGCATTATTCCACTGCCTGGAAGGTACCAGCATGAGAGAAATCATCGTAGAGCATAAACACACACTACAATAGTTAGATAGTACTGCACCTAAAAATGTTGTTAAAGCCGTATGGTTTCCGAAATATTAGTCATGAGAAATGCAACGCTCTTAATACTCTAATGCAGGATACTTTTGTCCAATGTCAGACATACAACCACCCCGCAATTATATTACGCCATTCACTACAGTGACATACTTTTAAATGATAAAACTATTTTCTTCTACACTATTCTGGTGTCCTGGGCAGGCATCGTCCGTGTATATTCCCCGCTCGAGCAGCTTATAAACCAACTAGAACTATGTCTGGAGATTTCTGTTCCGTCTCTTAAGAAATTATTGGATTTTATATGTCTTTTTAAGTTGGAAACGTACGTACCTTCAACCACACTTCCCACACCAGTCGTGCTTATCATTGGTAGTAGTACTATTGGTTTTGACACATGCGACTATGTCCCACTAGGAAATGCGAAGAAAAATCGATGTGTATATGTTTGACAGCTGATAAATTGAGGTACCACCCACGGCATCTGCACGAAAATGCGCACGAAGAAGCAGCAACTTCTTATGAAGAAGTAAGCACCACTGTCAGTAACCAAAGAGATTTAAGAGTCTTATTGCTGTTTACAGTAGCATCACCACAGCTCTGGTAGCATTCCTCTTGCACAAAGAAGTCCTGGTCTCATGTTAGATAGCTTAGATCATGTGTAGGATAATATAGCAGTTTCATCCTGACATCACACCTCTCGAGTACACCGCCTTCACACTAATAAAGGAGATATACATGACACCAGGCCACTCTCCTACAGACCTCTCTAGGGAATATCTTAAGTCTGATAAATGCATTGATTCTGCTCCTTAATATTTAAGAAATAACATTGCCTGTGAGAACCAGTCGTAGTTCGGTGATACATATATTCGACAGCATGTGTGAGAGTACAGTTATGGATTGGAATACATCCGTTTCGCCTGCTTTAATATGGCGCCTCTGTGTAATACTTATGCCGTATTTGTTGGGGTATGTGTTACGAATACCCACGTAGTTTACAAGGGGAGGGGGAGGGTTAAAAGTGAATGCGACCAGAGCATAATTTTTAAGGTTTTCTCGGTCTTGAGTGTCGAGGTACTGATAGTTCACCTCAGATCCCCGCATTTCGTGGTACTCTTTCTCTAATTTCATGTATTCTCACTATGTCAACTCCCTGTTGCAGATCCCTACTTGGTAGAGTGGAAGTCAGATGAATGTGTGGAACTGTTCCAGACTTTGAGTTCCCATCAAGTGCATCGCTACATATGTCTGGAGACAAGCTCTCTGATGTGTTGTAGCAGTACACAGATTTGCTTACAGACTACGAAATTCCAATCTGCACCACTATTTGACTCTCATCTAGGTACGAGGCGCATGTCACTATACTTTTCATAATCTTCCTATAAAAACGCATGCATTTAGTTCATCTGGAAGAGGAGAATTCTTATGATTTCTCAGGGGCTGATGTGTATGGCACGCAAATATCCTCGTATAAAATCAAACACCTGAATATGCAGACCATATGACCATACACCTACGGAAAAATATCAAAAAATATATGAAAAAGAGACATAAAATCGGTAAAAATTGAGGTAACCTGGTATAATTACGAAAAAATGATGGGAAACACGTAAAACTGGGGGAAATACGACGAAATATGTAAAATCGTGAAAAAACTTGCAAAATTATTTAAATTGAGCGAAAATACATAAATCAGAGAAAAAGTGCCACTAAATGCGGGCCTGTGGGTACCCGGACACTAAAGACCGAGGAAAGCTTAAAAATTATTCTCTGGAGGCATTCACTTTTAACCTTCCCCTTTTTCCAGCAAACTACATGGGTTTTCGTAACACATACACCAATAAAGGCGACATAAATACTACAGAGAGGCGCCATATTAAAGCAGGTAAAACATATCCATCCCGAATCATAACTGCGTTCTCAGGCATGGAGCTGAATACAGACATTACGGAATTAAGGGTGATCAGTGCGTTTATCAGACTTAACTTATTCCCAAGAGTGCTCTGTAGGAGAGTGGACCGGTGTCACGTATATCACCTTCGGTGAGGGGGTGTACTCAAGACACGTGGTGCTAGGACGAAATTGCTACATTATCCTACACATGAGCAAAAGTACCTAACATCAGACCAGGACTTCTTTGTGCAAGAGGAATGCTACCAGAGCTGTGGTGATGCTGCTGTAAACAGCAATAAGACTCTTACATCTCCTTTGGCTACTGATAGTGGTGCTTACTTCTTCATAAGAAGTTGCTGCTTCTTCGTGTGCGTTTTCGTGCAGATGCCGTGGGCAGTACCTCACTGTATCGGCTGTCAAAAATATTCATGTCGGCTTTTCTTCACTCTATTCTGGTGAGACATAGCCGCATCCATCAAAGCCGGTACTGCTACTACTAATTATAAGCATGACTGACTTGAGAAGTGTGACTGAGGATACATACATTTCCGACTTAAAAAGACATATAAAATCCATCAATTTCCTAAGACAGCGAACAGCAGCCACCAGACTTCGTTTTAGTAGGTTTATAAGCAGCTCGAGTGGTTGATGTACACTGATGATGCCGTCCTAGTGTAGAACGAAGTAGTTCTATCATTTTAAAGTTTGTCACCGTACTGACTGGGGTAGGAAACTTGCGGGTTGGTTGTATGTCTGATGTTGGACGAATATATCCTGCATTGGAGTATTAACAGCGTTGAATTTCGCTTGTCTAATATTTCGGAAACTGACATTTTTAGGTGCAGAACTGCGTAACATTCGGAGTGTGTGTTTATGCTCTATGACGATTTCTCTCATGCAAGTACCTCCCAGGCAGTGCAATAGTGCTACAGAACTGGTAGCACGGTTGATTTACATTAAAAGTTTCAAACTCCATCCATCTGGAACTCCATCATGAAGAAACATTTCTTCTTAACCGCGTGTTATGCCACCACAAGACTTGCATGTCTACTACCCTCCTGGACACGCACGCATCTGGAGAAACCTTGTGCATCTGGTTTGGTGCCATGGGTAAAATTGGTGTTGCCGGGTGGATTGGTCAAGGACAATGCAGAAGTAATCTGTCAATCTCCGACTTCATCCTACGAATCCAATAACACTCTGTGACACCCATCCACACAGGGAAAGTTGGCCAGTCCTAATTGTAAATGCTGCACTATGATCGGACGTGCTGTAAATACGTAAATAATCTAATTGCATCTGCATAGGATGCTTTCTGGTATGCTTTGGTGTATATGGCTGAATGACCATATTGCACATCATCTATCTGCATTTGCAATCTAGTATATTGTACCTACAAAGTAGTGGGGGTGTGATTTAGCGATGGTACAAAAACTTGCAAGCATTCTGCTGTGTTACTGGCTGGCGTTGAAATTACGGAACAACTGGGATACTTTGTTGTATATGACCGAATGGACGTACTGTATAGTCATCTATGTGCAATGGCAATGTAGTATATGGTACTTGCAAAGCAGTGGAACGGTTATTTAGCGTCAGCACAAAAACTGGGGGGGGGGGGGGGGGGGGGGAATTCTGCTGTGTCATTGGCTGGCGTTGAAATTACAGAAAAGCTGGTAAAATTTCTAAAACTGATTGCGCTATCAAGCGCGGTTCGTACTGCAGTACATCGTCCCATCCCGTCCGTCCACTTGTGCTCTGCTGTTCACCACATAATGATTGACTGAAATCACTTATTTGAGAGGTAGAGAGTCTTCGTAGAACACTAGATATCTGCTACTTGTCCCCGGCCGCTGTGGCCGAGTTGCTCTAGGCGCTTCAGTCTGGAACCGCGCTGCTGCTACGATCGCAGGGTCGAATCTGCCTGGGGCATGGATGTGTGTGATGTCCTTTGGTTAGTTAGGTTTAAGTAGTTCTAAGTCTAGGGGGCTGATGACCTCAGATGTTAAGTCCCATGGTGCTTAGAGCCATTTGAACCTTTTTTTTCTTTCTTTTTCTTTTTTGCTACTTGTCACTGTGGAACATGGGATTAAATGTAGAGGTCATCAGTTTCAGACAGTTGTTTGGAAGCGTTCCTCAATGCTGCAGACTTATCCTATTCCCAAATGCTGCAATATCCTCCACATGTTTCTTTTTCACCAATAAGATAGCAGTAACTCTTTTTATTTCTACTGCCTGTGCTTGTTGTGTACAGCACGTTCCGGCGATGGTCAACACCGGAACAGAAATCATGAACATGACTGCAAAATGAGGAAGCAATACTCTTCGAACCGGAACACCGGGACATCCCCTACCCTGTTGCTGTGGACTACAATGCCGCAAACCCTTCCAGTTCCATATGTTGCGATGTCTTCCTCATTTATGTCACTGAGAAACATTGCGTCTGTGTTGTATTTCTACCAACCTGCATGTTGTGGGAGCTGTATAGTTTACACCATGCGATGTTCAGCTTTCTGTGAGAGCCAATGGATCGAAACATATCAATGTCGCTTTAGCATCTGACACAGAAGGCGAAGTCATGGTAGAAAAACAAAATGTATGGGTGGTGTACAAAGCTTAGCTGTGTTCCAGCCGAAAAAACAGTGTAATAAACTGCTTATGAAGAAACAATACAGGAACTCTCACATGTGATTGTGGATATCGTCTTCCCCAGTACAGTCGATAAAACTTTACGGAGGACTTTGCAAGCGACTTCGACTACTGGTTACCTGTTCCAGTGGAATGTTACGTGTATATGTAATATGCTCGATGCCAACACACAGACAGTATTTGCTTTTCGATGTATCAGAAGAGAGAGGTGTGATAAAATTTTAGAGGAGGTTCTATTACCAGGGGTGTTATTATAACTGGTTAAATTTTGGGTACAGATATTCCTCTCAAAACTACACCGATTTTGCTCAGAAAACTTATAGAAATCGTCTGTATCTGTTTCCATGGGATGAAGACTTTTTATTATTATCATCACGATTGCATGTTTAAAAATAGGTGTTGGCACAAGTCTTATGTTATTTCATTCTTCATAACCTCTAATTATGAAGTATACACATATCTCGTTGTGGAAACTAGAAATGGTAGGGGTTTTTCCCGACATGTGAGTAGATTGCGTGAAACAGGCATGGCGATCAAATTGCTTACAAAAGTAGAACGCAAGAATCTGCTGTACGCTAGAAATTTTACAGACATCGATAAAGAGGGGTTATGGAGCAAAAATCTCAAACGCAAGCACGTAGATGGTAATTGATTTCGATGTAACAGAAGAGAGAAAGACGCAATAAAATCTTATAGGCAGTTCTATTACAAGAAAGGCTCTCATGATTTTTTTCGTAAACGCAGGTATGATATAGCTTCGCACTGGTAAAACGGGACTTGCCATAGTGTACAAAACAGCGGCGTCCTCTTGAATTGTTGACGTCTAACGTAAAATGATTGTGTTTTTTGCGGCAGGTGAGCTAATGGCGTGAAAGACTGTATTCTTTAATGTTATTTAACGTGTCTGAAATGTCTGTAATACACACATGCAGGATAGTTTATTTACAGACACTGATCTGAATACGACAGTCGCTCTCAGGTCACGTGATTTGTCTATCAAGCTGAAAGAAATTGCTTAACGTAGATGTTTTTCTGCGGTATTTAAACTCCCGCTTTTTCTTTACTTCAATGACGGTTTTGAAATAACGAGAACATTCTGTGGTGGTCAGAAGTTTTTGCAGCAAAATAGTGGAATTTTTTTACCTATTGTACGCAGAGTGGACATGTATACGCCTCTGCAGTTTGATTATTTGTAATCAGTGGTGGTGCACTTCGTTGGATGTTGCAAAATAATGAGATACGAATTGTATCCTGAAGCCTAACATAAAAGCTATACCGATTTTGCTCATAAAACTAAAAGAAAATTGTTATCGTCGCAATTTTAATAGATGTTCCATTATAAGAGATGCGTTGACATTAAATACAATTGCTAAAGTGCAGTGATTCCTCGCAGAATGGAGGTCACTTGCATGGGGCGATATGGGAGGTGATCCAGAGCATGTGGGGGGGGGGGGGGCGGCAGATGGGTGGGTGGTCACTCTAGGCAGTGTGCTCCAGCAGGGGTGCGTCCTGTGGGGCAGGGTGGTGCCACTAAATTTCCCTTTTGTGTTGATGAAGGGCTGATGCTTGGACTGTCACCTCAAGGAGACCCTGAGCTCATGGCACACCTACTCGTCTGCCAGCGGAAGGGCAGTAGGCCACAAAGCAGGGTGCAGTGGTAGCAGCCGGCCATTTGAAAAAGCCTGTGTCCCCATGTAAATGTAGGGAGGGAGGGGGAGAGATGAGCGGAGGTAGTAGTGCCTAAAATTTCGTTAGTTCTCGGTCGTACATCGAGGAGAAGGCATGTTCAACTACTGCTCCTTCTTCAATCTTTTGGGATGAGACTTTTCCCCAGTACATGTGTTGCATTAAGACCCATTCGTTATGAGTGCTGGTTTTTTTCATGATTATTTCGATGTGTAACTATAATAGTGATGCATTTTCCATTAGTTGGGGTAGCATCTATTGACTTCGATTACCTGGGCTGCAAGGTGATTGTTGAGCAGGTGTCTGTAGCGAACTCGAGCATCAAACAGTGATAGATACAGTTGTCAGCTGTATGCTTACAGGCAAAACATTTATTAAACTCCTCTCTGTCCAACACCAGTATCTCGTCAATTGAGCAAATTTCGCACCAAAAAGAGATAGTACCTTCCACTTCAGCCTATTTCCCACCACCTTGTAGGTGAAGGGTAGAGTTTCAGTAAGTCTGCCATTAGTTTTGAAGGGTATTATGAAATTTTTTCCCAGCAGGATAATAGCAGTTGTATGATATCGCGAATTTTTAGCTGTATTGCGATTTTAGGCTCTCCTTGTGTAGCGCTATGCATATAGTTGTGTAATTAGAATCGACCTTTATGATTAATTACCTAATTAGGACCGACCTTTACTTCAGTCTCCCAGCCAAACCTTCCTCTCCTGCATCTGGGCAGTTTACATATGTTTAGGCGTGCACTTGGTTTTTCCGACCAGAGGGATCAGGGTTCAAGTCCGGGAAAGGGCACTGCAATTCTTAATTTCCCGCCAATTCCAAGGACGGGGTGTGGTGGGACGTCAGCACAGCCCTGGGACAAAGAAATTCCTACCAAAATTCGAAATTCCCGCCAAAATTCGAATTTCCCTCCAAAATTTGAAATTCTCGCCAATAGCGTAGGTGGGAGAGAGGGAGGGGGCGGGGTGGGGAGGAGGAGGGGGCGTGGACCCACATGCAAGCTGAGGAGAACACGTGACGTCATCTGGGGCTAGGGGTGGGGGTGCGCACGGTTCAGGGTTGGGGGGTTAATTAATTGATCAATTACAATCTCGCTGGCCATTGAATGCAACCACCACGGCGTATCCACCGTTTGGGGTACGCATTGTTGAGATATTCCCACGTCCTCTACAATAATGGGGTGGTGTTCCATCGTGCTGAAACCAGTACCTCACAGCTAACTGAAGTGGGATGTCTTTCAGGAGATGCCCAAGGTTCAACTCATTCTGTATGAATTGCAAATGCAGCCGACCATTTAGTTTGGGAGCCAAATAAAGTGGTCCAACGATGTGATCTCCTAGAATGCCGCACCGAACGTTAACACCCCAGTGCGCCTGAATGTGATGTGGTCGTGACCAATGAGGATTAGCAGGAGTTCAGTAATGTAGACTGTGTCTATTGACAGCGGTGTCACTGGCGAAATAACATTCGTCTTCCCATAAAAACTGCCTAATAGATTACGGCTACTTTATTTACGAGACGTTTGCAGAATGATATCCGATTCTGAAAATCGTTTCCATATAGCTGTTGATGTAGGTGCAGCTTAAAGGGATGCCATTATTGTTCCTCCAGAATCCTTCACACCGAACACCACAATAGCCCCAGGTCCACTGCTGCTCTTTTTTGCCATAATTACCCAGAGAAAGAGGTATTACTGGGCGTGATCTAATGACTTCCATAATATTAATAATAATTATTATTAGGCAAATGCTGATAGTGTTGAGACAGCAATCAGCCACAAATTTATTTTCAGTTCCTTTATCCAAAGCGTACCGTTACCGGTTTCGAATCGTTACGATTCATCTTCAGACGGTTTTCATGCTTTCATTACAACATGTGGTGCGTTTCTTTACAGATTAATTGTCCTAAAATATAATTATGTGTTATTTATATTTTAGGACAATTAATCTGTATAAAGCGCAATTCATGTTGTAATGAAAGCATGAAAACTGTCTGAAGATGAATCGTAACGATTCGAAACCGGTAACGGTACCCTCTGAATAAAGGAACTGAAAATAAATTTGTGGCTGGTTGCTGTCTCAACTCCATCAACATTTGTCTTCAAATAACATCCACGGTCTCCAACCATGTCATCATATGACAAAATTGCGTAATTATTATTATTATTATTATAGGTACAAATATCAGTGCAATCTAAGTGCAATAGCACTAAAGCTCTTTCGTCTATGCTACATTGTACATACGTGTTATTTTCGGTTAAGCTATGCTTACCGTTTCTGGTATGTGCTCCAAAATACTCAGTAACGTTCTGGACAACATTGGATGCGTCGCGGTTTAGTCTTTCTACGACATGTTGTACCTGGAAAGCTCCCTCGGTTCTTAAACTCATGTCTGTATGTCTCCAAGCATGCAAGAAACGTAGACGTCTCGTCGGAAAACGTTGTGGATAGAGTCTCCAGGCCTCAGCTGCGTTGCAGTGCGTCTTCCCAAAGATCAGTATCATATTAGTGTATTTTTCAGTGGTGTATATTGCCTTCTTTACGCGTCTGATTGCAAGACCTGACCTGAGCTATAAACAGACGGCTAGGCGACTTTATCAAAGTGGAAACCAGGAGGAAAACGCACGGAGATGGTGACACACCTCGGTGGAGATTAGCTTTTAGACACCAGTGACGAGACAACCCTTCCTGCACTGACGTATACAGTAAACATAAAACTACAGAGGACGGCTTTCGTGGGCCATCTAGTATATGATTGCTAAGTATGGAGCTATTGTGTCAGCTCATTCTGAGAAGAACCTGACTGGTATATGATCTTTATTGGAGGTCTGGCCTTTATTAAGTGATTTACGCTGCTTAGTTACACTAAGGATATCTACTTCTTAGTTACTCATGCTGACAGTTGTTCCAGATACGAATTCTGGAATATTTACTTCATCTTCTTTGGGGAAGGAGTTTCGGAAAACCCTGTTTAGTAACTCTGCTTTAGTCTCTCTCTCTCATCACTGACATTACCATTGTTATTGTGCAGTGAAGGTACTGATTGCGTCTTATTGCAGTTGTACTTTACATATGACCTGAATCTCTTTGGGATTTCTGCCAGATTTCAATACAGAGTTTCGTTATGGAAACATCGCATTGAAGACCACGGTACATTGCGAGGTGCCGGGGCTAGTAGTGTATTTAACACTAAATTCTTCGAGAATCTTCATATATATAAATGATGCTCTAAGCCCCCCCCCTATTCTAACTCTGACTTTTGCTGTTGCACATGGATTAAAAAGAAACGCGAACTGACTGTAATCGACCCTGCAAGTGGGGTAGAAAAGAGTTTGGCACCTGCAATAATTTAATTTGATAGACATTAATTAAATAAAGGAAAGTTTCAGTAACGTAGTGAGAAATGAAAGGGTTGTTCTACCAATTAACAGAAAGAAAGTTCTGCCCAAAATAACAATTTGATTTATTATGACTAAACTCAAAATCATAAACAAAACACATGAAACATTTACAGTACATCAAAATGGATCAACTTGGATACTCAAATAAAGGCTGTGAAGGTGAAGTTGTCCATAAACTAGATTGTGACATTTATGATGAGGTGGTATGTGGAGCCAATCCCTTGCAACTCAAACTTAAGAGAAAACACACAACCAACCCAACATTAATTGCTGCTTCAGTAGTGAGAACACAGACAATGAATACCCCAGACAGAACAAAGTTAGAAACAGACGAACAGGCGCGCTCTGCTGAGCTCTGATTATCACAGTGCAAATTCCCTAATCTGTCGGTGCTGCAGACATACATTACCAAGCCGTCTTCTTAACTGCAAGGACACGATCTGGCGTAGCAGAAGCGTTGGCTGGTTGCTTCGACGTCCCGTCGTGGTGATGATAATGTCGCGAGTATAGCCCGAAACAAATTGTCCTGGTCTGGTTGTTCCAGACTAAAGACTTCCTATCAATAGAAATGCGCCTCTGAGGGAGACAAAGAAGGCTCGCCACACAATCACTGACGGTACAGTGATTGATTTTAACAAGTGAAGTCACACAGTAACTCCGATACAGTCAACTTTAGCCAAAACTGCCCAAGACAGACAACATAGGCCGCTTGTATGCAGAACGCTCAATTGCCAACTGTACTCGGAAAGTTACGTCGAAACTTCAGCAGCTTCATTAAACAGTTACAATCAAATAAAATTATATTAGACAGCCAACGGAAGGCAGGCTGTCCAGAGCAGCGAGAGCTCAGTCTTGTAACCTACTCTGACCAAAAGGCGAGAGCCGACTCTCACAAGAGCAACCGTACCAACCAAACACAGAACATTCCCGCCCCCACGACAGTGGCCATGGTTAAACGTTCCAATCAGCAACTCGAAAACCGGCGGAAAATTCCACTCTATTGTCGAAGCACTACCATTGCACCAATGGAGATTCTTGGCGCCAATTTCTGCACTGATTTTGCTATGTCACGGAGCTATGCCCTGAGCAAGCCAATCACAGTTACGATTTTGCAGAAAACGCGGGAATTTGCCCGCCAAGACTGCTTGGGAACACGAGTCATTCCCACACCTCGCTGGTAGCCCGCTAAGTTTCTGCGAAGTAACAGAATCTCTAGCCCAGCCGCTCCTTCAGGCCCCTGCGGGCGTGTCTCCGCCGCTATTCTGACAATGTCGGCGTCTGGAAAGCATTCACTCGACTCCCTCACACCCGTCGGCTTAACCCTTTCAAGATCAGCAGAGCCCGCCTGTCACCGGACCACCTGGGTGACGAGAGACGCTGCATGGGAAGTCCGCGTGTGAAGGAATAGCAACATTTCACCGCATGCAATTAGAGAGGAAAATCGAATTACTCAGAGTAAGATAGAAATATGAGAGGGTGCTTCTGCCACCTCTCATAGCCCCTACGCCATTTTAGATTGTAATTGGTGAGCGATTGGCTCACTTAGGAGCAAGATAGTGAGTCAATCGCCCAAGAACAATCTTGCGAACTGACTCCACATCTCGCACTCTATAAAAAAAATCACTGCAACTGAAAAATGCAGCTCTTAGAGGGAGGATTATTTATGATGTAGCCAACTTCACCTTCTTAATATGGAACTCTAACACTCACATCACACATCCATACCCAGGGAGCCCCTTCCAAACACCAATCCACACAGACATTCACGCTCTAAATATGGCCCGGGTACGTGAGCCAAATATGGAGCAGTTTATTCTTTACAATCAGAGTTGGAGTGCTCCGCAATTAAATGCCCAAGATGTTACAACAATTTCAATCATTAAACTAACCTGAACTCAATCACACATGATAATATTTAAGTTAACAATCTCTTTGTGAGCTTTCAGAATCTAATTACAACCTCCAATTCATTCTGTCTCCCTGACCAAGAATAACCTTTACAAAATGTTCCCTGAACTGATGGTCCATTCACAATGACAGTGGTGGTATCTGCTTCAGTTTATGGGGACTTCAGGCACACTGTTTGCATACACACAACACAAAATACAGAATACAAAAAAATATGGTGTAGAGAACAATACAGTAATTTGTAATTTGTGCGCCCTACTATATCACTTACATAAGAATTACAGTGCAAAAAATGGTTCAAATGGCTCAGAGCACTATGGGACTCAACTGCTGTGGTCATCACTCCCCGAGAACGTAGAACTACTTAAACCTAACTAACCTAAGGACATCACACGCATCCATGCCCGAGGCAGGATTCGAACCTGCGACCGTAGCAGTCGCACGGTTCCGGACTGCATGCCTAGAACCGCGAGACCACCGCGGCCGGCAATTACAGTGCAAATTCGCAAACACATACAAGGTATAACATACATTACAAAAACAACATTAGAGAAAGAAATTTAAGAAAAAAAAACAAGGTTCATGGGGTGTCAAGTTGTGCTTGCACATTGCATTATGTTCACGACTGTGCTGAGAATGAGGCACTAAATCACATTGTTAGAAATATTCGAAGCACTTCACAAATTCGTTAGTTTCTTTGAGGGGGTTGGCATGTTGAGTCATACGCATTGATGCACGTGGTTCCATGTCTTGAGCATCGGAGGGGGGGGCTTTTGGGATGGGGCCACAGTACTGACATCACATAGGGCTAAACGTCGGTTGTTGTTGCTATGTTGTTGCAACAGCAATAGGGTGTGTTGGAGCATCTGCAGCACGCTGTTGAGATTGCAGCAAGACCCACGCATATGATCACGGCAGTATGGTAGGAAGACATGGGCTCTCCTCGTGTCGATTAAATGTCTCTGAGGTCTACTAGTTGGGATGCATCACTAGTTCAGGTCTCTTCTCTCCCTGGGCAGTACTTTACGTTTCCCAATATTGCAGTTCGACGAGGGATGATGGCACGAGGAGTGACTCCACAAGTGTGTGAGGTGATCCAGACAGGATCGAACTAGGAGCGACGATTGGTACAACTGCTCTCTAAGCGAGAGGAGAAGTTAGAAATGAGACAATTCGTTAGAGTTTGTGGCAAGATACTGCTTTGTGTATGCAGATCGGCCAATGCTAGTGAGTTGTAAAAACCCAAATAGGTGATTATATAGCGTCCGTTTCTGTCCTGAAGCACATGAGGTGCAGGTTTTGACACCTTATGTGATCTTCGTGTACTCACGAGAATGTGGTCTGTAGCAGGGAATCCCTCCCAACGGCTGCCGCGTCCGGAGAGCTAGCTGGCTGTTGCGTGCTGATCGTGTGTCAGTGTCAACGGCCAGCCACACTTTCGCTTGTGGCCCGGCGAGGGCTGTCTGCTGCCTAATCGCTCAGGTATACAGCCCGGCGACTGTCAGCTTGTAGGACCGGACGCTGCCGCACCCTTCTCGTCAGATAGCTCCCCTTCTTGCAGATAGCCGATGACTTCTTGTTTTTTGCTCCGGCTGGCCTCTGCATTGCCACGATTCCCGTCATCTGCACAGTTCTGACAAAAATCTTATGCCTAACATTTTCCCATGATCTTCTATGTTATAATAAATTTACATAACGATACATTGATGGTCTGTCATTTCAGACACTCTTATTTTAGTCTTATAGTTATCAATCTATGGCTATCATTATAACAAAATCTTGGTACATCTAATCTAGACATGAAAATAATCTATCTTGATATTTGTGTAGAGACCGATCTCACTACTGTACATGGTTTGTGACGCTATATTGGATGAACAACTAAATGTGCGGGCCCGCACTAATATTACTATTAATTATATAGATCGACAGTAAACATGCTCAAGAATTAACTAACATTTGTCAACGATCAACATTCTATGTCTTTTGAATAAATTATGTTATTATGCCGGTCAAAATTTTACTGTGCTATAAAGAACATGCAACTATTCTACTTTCGCTCGCCTGTCGTCCCTCCATCTCGGGTCTGTGGTTTGGTGACCTGAAAAATAGCATCCCAACAGGCACGCGCCAAGCACTTGTGGTAGGAAACCCCACAATATTAAGGATCTAGTTACTGTTAAATCCTAAAGTTTAACTTATCCTAGTATATGGTTCTCTCTCTCACTCTCTCTCTCTCTCTCTCTCTCTCTCTCTCTCTCTCTCTCTCTCTTTTTTACCTTATACACCACTCTTACATAATTCCTGTTACGCTGAGATGTCTCGCTGTTCGCCGCTATTGACGACAGTGATGTGCGCGCCGTACGACATGGCCTCCGAGTTCTCACTACGCCTCACTGAAACTCCAGAGACTGGGTTAGCCATGGCTATACAAGTCAATAAATTTATAGTTGCAACTTCTTTTTCTATGTGATGCGGTTTTCGCGATCAAAGCACACCTTTCCAGAGGCAATGTAATACGACCAAGCCATGACGTTCCTGTTGAGGATTCCGTCGCCCAACACACACCAGCTACACAGTATGTCACGAATCTCCAAGTATAATTCCTTGGTTATTCATCTGTGACAGTCACAAGCAGCACGCTAAATCCCCAATCAGCACATTGGCATGGTAGGCTTTATGCCCTCATTTCTACCGTCTAGGGCACCGTTGGAGTCAAACGCTCACAGGTTCACACCGACTTGCAAGACAACGATGCTGGCGCATCACTGTAAAAACTATACTGCCCATATTCATCCTCGAAATCACGCAATATACCACAATCTTGCAGTGCACTGACGCATGCCTGCAAGCATTGGTATGAACGTCTCATGAACTGGTTGTGGCCGTTATGGAGCGTATCACGACTTCTCAGAACGCTTCTAGGAGCACGTTCTTGCATGCGCGCGTTTGTGCGACATCTCCTCACTCATCATTATCCCTCAACACGGACACCAGAAGGGAAAGGACAAAAACATTGCTCATGGAAAGGTAGTGTCTCCTACTCCATCGACATTGGAAGTCGCGAACGTAAACAAAAAAGGATAGCAGCAGTAAATTCTTATGCGAGACAACGCAGCGTGTTAATACTTTAGCAATCTTAATCTATTAATGCAACGATTATTGTTCCTCGAAGAAAGGTTCATATATTTGCCTATTCTACTACGTACACCACTTACACTACTACTATAGCAAGGTTTATATATTTGCCCATTCTACTATGTAAACCACTTACACTACTACTATTCCATGAACTCCTTTATGTGAGAGATGTGGTGGAGTCCTATGGACTTCTTACCTTTCAGCGTCTCCAATTCATAAGCATTGTGGTGAGCTGCTCTCCTTATACGGTACGGGCCGTTGTAAACAGAATAGAATTTTTGGCATTTCATTTTTTGTTTGTTAGAGAGTCGGAAAGACTTCACGAGCACCCTTTGTCCAATTTGGAAGTGTCGTAGACGAGCTCCCCTGTCGGCACGTCTCTTCCTGACCTCTGCTGCAGCCCGTATCCTCTTGAGAGCCAAATCCACTAGGGCTCGGTGCTGCGTTCGCGCCCTTGGTGGGAAGTTTACGACCTCGGTTATCAAGTCCTTAGGAATCTGGTTTTTCAGTACTGTAATGGGTGCCAATTTTGTTATCCCATGGGGTGCCTCATTGATCACCTCCTGGAAGTCTTTAAGGAAAATGTCCCATGTCGTGTGCTGTTTGTTACAGTACAACCGGCACATGTTTCCGAGTTCTTTAATAACCCGTTCTGCAGCATTCGAGCTCGGATGGTGTGAATATATAAAAATGGGATCAATTTTACATCGACGCAACGTCTCCTTCCATGTTTTTGACTTAAACTGTGGCCCGTTATCAGAAATAATTCTACTCACATGACCAACCTGTGGTAGGAAATCCCGGATTAGGGCTCGTGATACAGTTCGTCCTGTCGCCCTCTTCAGTGCCGTAAAGGTAACGTAAAATTGCCGCTAAATGTCTTAATTTGGTCGGTGCGATTGGGTATAATGGTGCCTGCATGCTCACAGTGGTGTGCTTAGCCTTTTGGCAGTCTTTACACACCGACAGTACCCTCCGAATTCGACGCTCCATGTTTCGAAAGTAACACATGGTCCTTAGCTTGAGATTGCACTTGCGTGGTCCGAAGTGTCCATAGCTGAGGTGAGTATGCCATATAACCTTGTTTATTAGGTGTTCAGGGACGCATACCCCCCATTCAGTGTCATTGCCATAATTTCGGTGGAAAATTATGCCTTTCCGCAAGAGGCAGAACTGCCTGACGGTGGCGTGTCTTCTGTCTATCCATTTCTGTTTCAATAACACTAGGGCAGGGTCCTTGTCTTGCTCCTTCTTGATGTCCTGCATACTACAGGTAATAAAATTTTCAAAGGCTACCTTCTGCATATAGAAAAGGCAGTAGTGATTTTCCTCCAGATCTTCTTCCATGTTGTGCTCAAATCCGATCGGTGACCGTGATAAGGCGTCTGCAATAATGTTCTGACTGCCGGGGATATATTCTATCGAAAAACTGTACTGCTGCAGATATGATGCCCACCTAATGAGCCGCCTGTGATTAAGCTTTGCAGTCATCAGGAACTCGAGTGCCTTGTGGTCTGTGTAGACCCTCGTCTTGCGACCAAACAGAAGGTATCTGAATTTTTCAAACGCCCATACAATAGCCAGCGCCTCTAACTCGGTAATTCCTCTCACTCTTGGCTAGTACTCTGCTACCAAACGCAATTGTCTTCCACACCCTGTTTCCTTCAGTACATAGTCTTGGGACACCATGACACTCAGACCTGAGTATGAACTGTCCGTTACTATGCAAAGCTCTTCTGCTAAATTAGGGTGTGAGAGGATGGGTGCTTGTAATAATGCGAATTTTAATGCTTTCCATTCGGATTCGGCCGCCTCATCCCATTCCCAAGGAATCTTCTTTCCTGTAAGTTGATGCAACCTAGGACTTCTCTGAGTTTTGACATGTATAAAGCGGTTGTAAAAATTTATGAACCCTAAGAACCCCCTTAACTGCTTCTTTGTCGTAGGAATGGGAAACTTTTCAATCGCTTCGATCTTTTCGGGATTTGGCGCAATGCCCTCACGCGTGATTATATGTCCTAGAAATTTGACAGAGGACGTCCCAAAATTCTATTTTTCAATATTGATAGTCACTCCGTATTCCTTGAATGTCGCAAGGAGTTCGCCGAGGACCGCATTGTGCTCTCCCCAAGATTTCTCCGCGATCAGCAAATCGTCCACATAGCTGGTGACATGACGTTTCAAATTATCGCTTAGTATGCCGTCCAGCCCCCGAATGAATGCGGGAGACGAAATGTTCAAACCAAATGGTAGACGAAGAAACCGGTAAATCTTCCAAATGCTAAAAAGACTGTGTACTGTCTGCAATTTGGGTGGAGCTCGATCTGCCAGAAACTCGATTTTAGATCAACTGATGAGAAGATTGATATTCCATGGAAGTTTTATAAGAGTTCCTCTAATCGTTCCGGTCTGTCTGTTTCGGGTTCTATTATGGTATTAATTTGTCGCGAGTCCAAGACTTAACGAATACTACCATCTGCCTTCTCGACTACTCTTAACGGGTTATTATAGGCTGAATCCGTAGGTTCTATTATTCCTTCACTCAGCATTCGCGTAATTTCAGCTGCTACTTTCTGTCGATATGCCAAGGGGATTGGGTAGGGTGGCACACGAAACTGGTTGTGCGGACGTACATGGAATTCCTATTGGAAGTTCTTTATTGATCCTGTCTTGGGAATGAAAACCTCCGCATGTTCTACTAGTAATTTATGAAGTTCTTTGCGGTCGTCGCTCCTTATATTCTTTATTGCTTCCACTTTTTCTCCAATTTTCTCCTTTATTTCTCCCATTATTCCGACTTCATTCTCATCCGTGTCCTCTCCCCTACCCGCAACGTCGACCTGTTCTTTCTTTCTGTCCTTCTGACACGCATAGTTTATCCGTACACAGTTAGACGGTGGTTGAGTGGGATCAGCTGGTCGTCGAACTTAATGTGCACGGGATTCCCTTTCCTCATAACCACTTCACCTCGTCCTAGATCAACTATCGCTTCATGCTCATTTAGGAAGTCCGTTCCTATTACCATGTCGATCGCCAGATGTGGCACGATCCAGAAGTTAGACTCTATTTTGTGTCCTTGGCAGGAGAATTCCAGTCTTGTTTGTTGGGTGACCTCCGTACATTTACCCGCTAATGCCCCTTTTATTTTGGTTTTCTTAACCGATAGGACAGGCCAGTCCACCTCCTGAGAGCACTTCTTGTATGCTGCCTCAGATATTGCTGTTATGTAGCTTCCACTATCTATTATCGCATCCATACACTTTTCACCTATTGCTACTGTGATAAGAGGCTGCCGATCCTGTCGAGGAGTTGTTTTATGTTCTTCGAGCAGCATTTCTGATAAATATTCGTAATTTATCATCCGTAGTTGGCCAGGTCCGAGATTACGTGTGAAATTCCGGCGGCCTGTGTTCGCACTAGTCTGGCGTCAATCCCTTGTCAAGCTCCCCCTCCTCTGACGTGCATTAGGATTTGCGGGTCTAGTTTCAATCTCCTGGCTCGACTGTTGTCCTTGGTTTCGCTCTCTCCAATTACGGTCGCTTTGCCGTTCGTTATTCCTCCTATCCCAGATTCCTTGTCTAGATTGACCCTGTTCCCTGACGTTCTGGTTTCCGTGTCTCTGGTTTCCATAACCTCGAATAGCGTAACCTTGACTTCCGTAACCCTGGTTTCCTAACTGACCAGTGCGATTATGCGATCTGTTGTCGTCTTCCCTTCCTGGCCCGTATTATTTGTTACTTTGCCCCTTCTTCCTGTCCTTTGCGTCTTGTTTATCAAAGACTACTTCGAGTTCGCGCAATAGACTCTTGAATGCTTCTATGTCAGATCCACACTTCCCTACAAGTGTCTGTTGGTACCAAACTGGCAATCTGGAAAAGCAAAATTTAATGATTTCTCCGTTGCTATATGGACTATCTAAAAATTGATTCTTCTTGAGTAAATCATCAAGAAATTTGGCTGCGCTCCTATGCCCGGACACTTCCAGTTCAGGACAAAATATTATTTCCTCTTTAATCCTCTCTTGCGTTTCCTTTGACCAGTAGGTCCGCAGGAATGCACCAACAAATTCCTGATAAGTTCGACACGTCGCTGCCACACCCCGCATCTTTTCCGCGGCTTGGCCTTCGATGTATCCACACATGAATTCTAATTTTGCCTGGGTTGGCCATGATGCCGGTAATGAATTTGTAAACTGTATCACCCAGCTCTTCGGATGCATCGACCCTCCATTTTCTTTGAACTTCTGGAATTTTAGTATCGACAGGAAGTGATTGTGATCAAAATCCTGTCTGATCCTCGCACTGGTGTTGTCACTCGTTTCCGATACTTGCACGTCTGCTGAGTGTCCTGTTCTATCTTGCTGATAACTGTGATGTGCTACCTCTGTATCACAGTGGAAGTGGCACTCAGAATTCACTCTCCTAAGTGGGCTACAATTATTGGAGCTATTACTCGCTGTTTCTGCGTGTGCATTGTTAGTTCCGCACTCGGTCATTGGGCTAGAGCACGGCGGGCTTTTCCCCGGAGACACAATTCTGTGTACTCCATCATTGGTATCCGAACGCGCAGTGCTCGTGTGCCCGTTTTGCTGTAGTTTTGCTATCCGACTCTCTACTTTTTCCACTCGTTTCGTGGTGTTCGCAACCACGATATTACCTTGAGTTTTTAAGAACGCTAGGGATTTTGAGTGGGATTGTGTTGTACGTCACAAGCGCCCTGCGAGTTTAGAAGTTGCTTCCGCGACTTTCATTGCCCCTATTGCTGCCGTTTTGGCCAGGCCTGCTACTTTTTGTGCAGCCATTGACATTTGTTTCACTTCTCCACATTCTTTCTTTATTGTTAGTAATTCCCCTCGAATTTCTCCTATATGCGAAATTATTGTCTGAGTGTCCTTCTTACGCTGTACATCAGCTTCTTCCTTATCCTTCTTACGCTGTTCGTCAGCTTCTTCCTGCTCCTTCTTACGCTGTTTCTCAGCTTCTTCCTTCTCCTTCTTACGTTGCTCGTCAGCTTCTTCTTTCATTGATCGTAGGAATCTCAGTATTGGGTTTATGTCATCTTTTTGATCCTCTTCAAACATGGGCGATGTAACTCCGGACATCTGGGCGCTAGAGCTCTGACGTGACCGAGCTGGCCCCTGTCTGCGCTCGTTCGTTTGATTATAAACTTCTGCTGCCGCCTCGACCTGTGTGCCTGTCTCTGTTTCATCCTCTACCTCACTATCATAATCACGGCCGCGACGTTGCTCTAAGAACGCGTCAAAATCACCGTCCTCATCAATGACCCTGTCGTCCTGTCCTGCTTAAAATGTGCCCATCTCATCTCCGAACCTATCCCCGTCAGTAAATTGCCCCTTATCCATTATGCTATATCTTTTGTTTTAGCTTCGCTGGATAGTAGTCGTGCCTTACTTCTCGTGATCATTCATGAAAAACAATTTTATCTAAAATGCACAACAAAAATAATCTACTCCATATATTTTCCACATAGACATAAAATTTCAACAACACCGTTCCAACGCTGTAATTACATGCACGATTTGTTGTGGTAAAGAAACTGCACACAAACCCGACAAAGTGTGATGTGATACGGACACCACATCAAAGAAACACATAAAACAATGAACAAACAAACAAATATATACGCTGAAAACAAAAACAGTAATCATGCGCCGCTACTTAAAACTAATCACGGAACTACAAGAAAAAGAAGTTGGGTATTAATCGTTAAAAAATAGAGAAAAAAATTTGAATGTTCCTACTAAGAATACAGTTTGCTTATCAGTGATTCATAGGAAAGATCCGAGGCTAAGGGTCGCCATTTTATGTGAGGTGCCGGGGCTAGTAGTGTATTTAACACTAAATTCTTCGAGAATCTTCATATATATAAATGATGCTCTAAGCCCCCCCTATTCTAACTCTGACTTTTGCTGTTGCACATGGATTAAAAAGAAACGCGAACTGACTGTAATCGACCCTGCAAGTGGGGTAGAAAAGAGTTTAGCACCTGCAATAATTTAATTTGATAGGTATTAGTCAAATAAAGGAAAGTTTCAGTAACGTAGTGAGAAATGAAAGGGTTGCTCTACCGATTAACAGAAAGAAAGTTCTGTCCAAAATAACAATTTGATTTATTAAGACTAAACTCAAAATCATAAACAAAACACATGAAACATTTACAATACATCAAAATGGATCAACTTGGATACTCAAATAAAGGCTGTGAAGGTGAAGTTGTCCATAAACTAGATTGTGACATTTATGATGAAGTGGTATGTGGAGCCAATCCCTTGCAACTCAAATCTTAAGAGAAAACACACAACCAAACCAACATTAATTGCTGCTACAGTAGTGAGAACTCAGACAATGAACACCTAAGACAGAACAAAGTTAGAAACAGACGAACAGGCGCGCTCTGGTGAGCTCTGATTATCACAGTGCAAATTCCCTAATCTGCCGGTGCTGCAGACATACATTACCAAGCTGTCTTCTTAACTGCAAGGACACGATCTGGCGTAGCAAAAGCGATGGCTGGTTGCTTCGATGTCCCGTCGTGGTGATGATAATTTCGCAAGTATAGCCCGAAACAAATTGTCCTGGTCTGGTTGTTCCAGACTAAAGACTTCCTATCAATACAAATGCGCCTGTGAGGGAGATGAAGAAGGCTCGCCACACAATCACTGATGGTACAGTGATTGATTTTAACAAGCGAAGTCACACAGTAACTCCGATACAGTCAACTTTAGCCAAAACTGCCCAAGACAGACAACATAGGCCGCTTGTAGGCAGAAAGATCAATTGGCAACTGTACTCGGAAAGTTACGTCGAAACTTCAGCAACTTCGTTAAACAGTTACAATCAAATAAAATTATATTAGACAGCCAACAGAAGGCAGGCTGTCCAGAGCAGCGAGAGCTCAGTCTTGTAACCTACTCCGACCAAAAGGCGAGAGCCGACTCTTGGGACCGCTTGTCAGAACATCCAATGGATTTTCGTACGTTCTAGTCGCTGTTGAACTTACTCAAAATTTGTTTCTTTCACTCCGTTACGTAAAGCCACTGGACGATCTGTATCCAACGCCTTTGTTAAAAATTTCTTACGTGAAGTTGGCCACGTTGCTAAAGTCATTTCAGATAACGGACCGCAATTTAGATCTGCTGTTTGGTCACACACGCTTCGGAATCATAAAATCAAACCTGTTTTTATTTCATTGTACTCACCACATTGCAACCCGTCTGAATGGATTATGAAAGAAATCAATAAGCTTTGCAGACTTTATTGTCACAGAAAGCATCAGCATTGGGACAGATATCTACAATTATTTCAAAATGTGCTGAATGAAATGCCTCATGATTCCACTGCTTTACCACCTACTCTTGTACTGAAGAATGAAGAACCACCGAACAGAATCAGAGAGCTTGTACCTTTCCCGAATACACGTAAACTTCGACACAAAGACATAATTGATTTGGCTCTTAAAAATATAAAATCTGCAACAGACAAAAGGAGAGAACTACACGGTAAAGCAAATGCAAAGAAATTATATATTGGTCAGAAAGTTCTCATTAAAGCTCATTCATTGTCACATAAGAAGAAAAACTTGAGTCACAAATTCTTTCTAGTTTACAATGGACCTTACAGAATCCGACGTATACCACATGATAATTGCGTTGAAGTTGAAACTCTGCGTACTAGGAAGAGTAAAGGTTTACACCACATTTCACATGTAAAACCGTTTATTGAAAGATAATCTGCTTTTTAACTTTGTCATTGCCATAAAACTTTTCACTTTACATTACTAGTATGCTTGTCAGACTTAGAATCTGTTAACATGTAACAATGTTTGAAGTTTAATATCCAGTCAAGAACCAAGAGAACTTATTGAAACAGAAATGACGAATGCATTGTTATAGTGAACAGACGTCACAGTGTTATTGTGCGTGTACATTCTTGCTTGTTAGTTGCACGATTATGGAACGACTATAAGGCTTACATACTTAGAACATTTACCAGTACTGCTAATGAGATTTTAATGCAACATTTTGGTTTACTTGAAAATATATTCTGGATTTAAAGTACTTTCAGTGAGATACCAGATGGCACAGTGGTTAGTTTATTTGACAGCTACACGACTATATCACGACGTTACTAATGAGTGACAATTTACAATGTTGCTTTTGCAGTGTTTCTGTTTTATATCTGCACAGTTTTCTGTTTTATTCTGGAAAGTAAAACAGGTTTTAGTAGTAACTTTTGTGGTATAGCTACAATGAGACTGCCTTTTCCGTAGCACAACAATACGTTATAGCACAGTACTTTCCTCATCACGGCAATAAGCGTAATAACTAAGACATTTATACGCAAAGCATTTCACTTTTGTGTATTATGAGGTAAGTACATTGACTTCTGCAGAACTTAGCTTTCGGAGGACGATAACTACGACACTTCCACACAGATTATGTTGCAACAAGACGCACATTTAGCGCTACAGTACACGTATTTGAGTGATTAATTTTGTACTTAAAACATTTATTTTTAAAGATATTTGAAGTACAATAATACAAAGGTTTTCCGTAATGCATTTCATTCCATTGCTGTAATCTGTAACACCTCAGGGTATAATTACATTAATCCTCAGGGGGGTACACGCTTACTTTGTGTACCATGTGTGTGGCAACCACAAGGAACCCTAGCTAATATGGTATTTGCTTATACAACTTTACACATCGGTACCATATTTCTCTAACACACAAATTACACAGCTATCTGATCATTTAACAGAGAAAGAAACTTTTTTTTACTACATCAGTGACAGATGTTTAAGTAATTACACAGTTGGATAACTTCACACTTATGAAATTGTATTTTGTCAGTACTTTGTGAAATGTTCATATTTTTTCGGAACCATTGTGATACTATGAGAGCTTTGAATGTCGTATTTGTTATGGGATCATGATTTTTAAAGTACATTTGAGGTAGATGACACTATTGAAATGAGCAGAGAATTTTTTTTTAGGTTTTGAAATTATTGCAGAAAGCTACGACGTTTTTGAGATTTGACTGAGGTGTTATGATGTTATTATTACGACGACAATGTGTACTATGCTGTTGAGATATGTTTATGATCAATAAGATGATGCTACCGCATATGAGGAATAAGAAGTATGTTGGAAACCAAGAATCGTACTTTAAGAGTTATGAAATGTGCGTAAATGCGTGACTGTATCACAATGCTGACGAATATTTTATTTGGACACTTATATTTATAGGATTTTCTTTCTACAGATTTGCAACGCTAATTCTTGACCTGTGAAATATTTTTATGTGAGACTGTCACTGTAGCGGAAACTGCTGTCGTAAATATTTCCGTAAGAAAGTTAAGTGACCACCTGCACGTAATGCGTCGCGGGCACCCACCTGGGCGACAGCCGCCCGAAAAAAAAAGCCATTAGCCTTTCAGCGGCACAGGTATAAAAAAATGGGGAGGCCATTATCCTCGATATTGACGTTCCTTTGTAGAAAGCATCGCAAAAACGACACGATAATGACAAGTGTCTTTCTACAAGAGTTGAGAGCTACTGACTTACGAAATGCCACATAGCTATTGAATGATGTTTTATGCTTTGGTTTGCGTAATTGCTTATTTCATTTGACATCTGTTTTCCAGCTGTGTTGCAGCATTGGTTTCATAAAATAAAATTAAATGGATTTGCTAATGTGAACACTTTCTGTCAACAGATCTATTAAATAATAATTTTGTGATCCACATTCTTCAAAAAAGGAGCACTTGGAAAGGAAAGAACAATAAGAAGGGACTAGTAACAGTAACTGCATACATAATATTCTTTTCAAGTATATGGTAATATTTCTTTTACAATAAGTTGTTGTGATGCACCACTTTAATTACTTAGACATTAAGATGTGATTATACATTTCCCTTATCTGCATTGTTATCTTTAGTGTACTATTTTTTCTGCTTGAGCTATGTCATGTTTAGATATAAGCTGCTGTTTGCCAGGCATAGTGCTACTGAACTTTAATTTGTGTTACTCTGCTAAGCCAGATTTATTTCTTTGTTTGCTGCGCATTGCCTCATATTAGTTGTAATGTTGAATTGCTTGGTAATTTAGATTTGCTGTAGCTTGCTTTGCGATTTTCCATTTTTTTTTCATTGCTGTTTATATTAATTGTTTTATGTGCTGCTGGATTGCCTCGTCCCTTAGTTTAGCATCTGAGCTCAGTAGATTTAAGTTAGCTTAAGAGGGGGTAGCCTATAAGAGAATGAGTTGCGATGAATTTGAAGAAATGCACTGAGAGGCTATACGAGAAAAGTACGGGAAGGAGGTATAGATAGGACCTTTTGGGAATAATTATGAATGAAGGGAGATCTCCAAGAAGTAAAGAAAGTTTTGTTCACAAAACACTGCAGTAAAACAAACCCTGTCCTTTCCTTGTATTATTCCTCTATATGTTTGTGTACCCTTGGGTATTTATGTTTTTCCTGTATTTATATGTTTATCTGATAAGACTTATGTTGTAGAATTTTTCTAATGCTAAGCTACATTCACTACGATGAGGAATACTGTTATCCACAAACATAATTTGCATTTATAATATGTTATTTCCTTTGTAAAGATGTTTAGACATTATTTATTCTGTTTTGTTTTAATGCTCATGTTTGAGGTTGATGTTTCAAAAGTTATTCTGATCTTTTATATATTTACTCATGTCATAATTCCTGTAACACTGACGTATATGTCTATTTCTATTCTTTTGTAATTCCTGTTTTACTACAAATATTATCTGTATTGTTATGTTCTTTAATGATGTATTTTGTACCTTTGTAATTGTATTCTCATGTTATAAAATTGTAATTGACACCAGTTCATCTTATTATTAACTTGTAAGTTACATTTCACTGCACACGTTTCTGTTGGTCATAGTATATGGACAATATGTGAGAAGTAGGGACTGTTAGTGTTTGCACGTGTGTTAATAATTCAGCAAGGGACTGGATAACAGCATTGTTTGTTCTAAGGACAATTTCAAAAACTTTGTGAGTGCGCAAGTGGTGGTTTATGGACTTGCTATATTCTCTGCAAGACTCTTCGATAGTGAATGTGCACCTGCACAATCGCAACAGATGGCTGCTGGCCATCTCTGCAAGGACTACAGTGGGTCTGCACCTCTGGTGGCCCACCAATACCATTATCTCTACAAGGACTGCAGTGGGTCTGCGTCTTTGCTGACTCACCAGTACCATTATTTCTACAAGGACTGCAGTGGGTCTGCGCCTCTGGTGGCCCACCAATACCGTAATCTCTACCAGAACTTACAGTGGGTCTGCTCTGTGATGACCTACCAATACTCTTCAAAACTTCGATTGCCTCTGCTGTGGGTTTGCTCCATTGTGGCCCATTACCTGTCTGCATGTCAAGAGTCAGCACTGTCTTTCCATTGGAAGGACAACACTACTTCTTCAAGACAGCATGGAAATCCACTACTTCTGTGTGTATTTTCTTTTACTGCTCAGACTTTGAGAAAAGCACTGCAATTTTACTGTGACGAATGATGAGGACTGTCTTTATGGACTGTGAGAAAAGGTTAGCTTTTGACCAACATTGTATCAATAAGTGTGTGCATTTGATTTCTTTGTTATTGTAATTATGAAAAATTTTATCAAATCATTATTGGCCACTGCCCAAAAAAAATTTGTAAAATTTTTTGTGGGGAGCATGGGGGCTATGTAAGTAGGCTGTTTATGTTTTCTCTATGTAAGTAGGCTGTTTATGTTTTCTTATTGGCAACGTTACGTAGCGCTCAATATGAAAATCACTGGCTGTGCTGTGTGCAGTCTGTGGCTGCTTTGCATTGTTGTAATACTCGCCATTGTAGTGTTAGGCAGCTGGCTGTGAACAGCGCGTAGCGTTGCGCAGTTGGTGGTGAGCCGCCAGCAGTGGTGGATGTGGGGAGAGAGATGGCGGAGTTTTGAAATTTGTCATGAACTGCTATATTTATATATGATGATATCAAGGTAAATACATTGTTTGTTCTCTATTAATATCTTTCATTTGCTAACTATCCCTATCAGTAGTTAGTGCCTTCCATAGTTTGAATCTTTTATTTAGCTGGCAGTAGTGGCGCTCGCTATATTGCAGTAGCTTGAGCAGCGAAGATTTTTGTGAGGTAAGTGATTTGTGAAAGGTATAGTTTAATGTTAGTGAGGGCCATTCTTTTGTAGGGAATTTTGAAAGTCAGATTGCGTTGCGCTAACAAAATATTGTGTGTCAGTTTAAGGACAGTCTTGTTCAATTGTTCAAAGGGGACGTTTCACCTCTACTCATACTAATTTACAGAAACTATTTACTTCATTTCACTACAAAGTAAACTGCTTCTGTCAGCAATAAACACTCCACCATGAACTGTATTTAATCTATCCTTTCCAAACATGATTAGGTCCTTTGAAAAAATTTCGGCTGAACTTATTTCCAACTTTAGTCAGTTTTCTGTACCTATAACGATTTGAGGTTCAGTGCTTTTTGTTAGCGCTTGAAGCTCTGGTTCTTTCTCAACACAGCTACGAAAATTTACAACTACAATACCGACTGTTGCTAGGTTTATCTTCCTGCGTTTCCCTGCATCCTTTTAGACTGACGCCCTTTCTGTAGTTTTTTGAGACATCTGACCTAAAAATCCACCCAACCTCATGCACACAGCTCCCCCAACCCGTTCAGCCATTTCCTATGAGTAGTGGACCTCTGACCAATTAAACGGAAACCGGAAACCCACCACCCAATTTGGCAAGTCAAGGAATCTGCAGCCTACACGGTCGCAGAACCGCCTGAGCTTCTGGTTCAGACCCTCCACTCGACCCTGTATCGAAGGACAACAGGCGGTTCTGTCGACGACGCTGCAGATGATGAGCTATACCTTCATCTGGCGAGCAAGACTAGCAGTCTTTATCACTTCAGCTGACTGTCTGAAACCAGAGAGAATTTCTTTCGATCAAAAGCGACACAAATCGCTGGTACATCTACATCTACATCTACATTTATACTCCGCAAGCCACCTAACGGTGTGTGGCGGAGGGCACTTTACGTGCCACTGTCCTTACCTCCCTTTTCCTGTTCCAGTCGCGTATGGTTCGCGGGAAGAACGACTGTCTGAAAGCCTCCGTGCGCGCTCTAATCTCCTCGGGAGGTATAAGTAGGGGGAAGCAATATATTCGATACCTCGTCCAGAAACGCACCCTCTCTAAACTTGGCGAGCAAGCTACACCGCGATGCCGAGCGCCTCTCTTGCAGAGTCTGCCACTTGAGTTTGTTAAACACCTCCGTAACGCTATCACGCTTACCAAATAACCCTGGGACGAAACGCGCCGCTCTTCTGTGGATCTTCTCTATCTCCTCCGTCAACCCGATCTGGTACTGATCCCACACTGATGGGCAATACTCACGTATAGGTCGAACGAGTGTTTTGTAAGCCACCTCCTTTGTTGATGGACTACATTTTATAAGGACTCTCCCAATGAATCTCAACCTGGTACCCGCTTTACCAACAATTAATTTTATATGATCATTCCACTTCAAATCGTTCCGCACGCATACTCCCAGATATTTTACAGAAGTAACTGCTACCAGTGTTTGGTCCGCTATCATATAATCATACAATAAAGGATCCTTCTTTCTATGTATTCGCAATACATTACATTTGTCTATCTTAAGGGTCAGTTGCCACTCCCTGCACCAAGTGCCTATGCGCTGCAGAGCTTCCTGCATTTCGCTACAATTTTCTAATGCTGCAACTTCTCTGTATACTGCAGTATCATCCGCGAAAAGCCGCATGGAACTTCCGACACTGGTACTGACATGAACCACCCATGAAGCACACTGTGCTATTCATGGCATCCAGAAACACCCTTTCCACATCTGGAATGGCTACTCCCGGTAAGCACACAAAGTGAACACTGGTTTCCTTCCCCTCTTTGGAAGCCATATCCCCAAGGGGACCCATTACGCACCTAAGCTGGAGCTCCCAACTACAAGTAGACCCATCGTCTGAGAATGCCGAGACGTTGCGGGCCGAGTGGCTTCCTCTGAAACAAGACGAGCGAGACATTTGATTCAGGGGCTTCGTCAACCACAGACAGTGCTCAAAACGAACTGGGAGGCCCTGCGATCGGCTCCTCGGAAAATCTTGCGATGCCTGCTACATCTTGTAACGTCCTCCCAGTCGATCACAGGTAAGAGGTCAACCTCACAACAGACAATACCCGGGGTGGCTACCGTAGTGGGCCGATCGGGGGACACATGGGATGTGCTGGACGTTCCTAAGATCCCCATGTCTGGGCCCCCACAGTGATACCCATTGGCAGCAGCTTAAAGCTGTGTGACCATAGCCAACATCACCTGGAGGTGTGAGTGAATGGTCACCAACCAGCTCGCATCTTAACGCGGCATTCCATGCTAAAGACGGCGAAAACATACTCTAAACAGCTAATAAACGCAGAAATTATCAAGCTTAAACTAAGGAGCACACAAGAAATTTGAAATTACTCGCTTCTTATGAGAAATTAAGTCAAACTCACAGAATGAAACGCTGTCCTCTGGTGTATTGCAGTCACGGAAGTTAGCACTGGGCTTTGTCTAACGCTTTTTTGAGGCCGAAAAATCCTACGAACGCGTCTTGATTCTTCGTTAGTCTTGCTTCCATTATCAACCGCAACGTCAGATCTGCCTCTCTCGTGTCTTTACCTTTCCCAGGGCGAAACTGATCATCATCTGACACATCTTGAATTTTCTTCTCCATTCTTCTATATATTATTCTTGTCAGCAACTTGGATGCATATGCTTTTAAGCTACTTGTGCAATAATTATTGCACTTGTCAGCTCTTGCAATCTTCAGAACTGTCTGAATGACTTTTTTTCCCGAATGTCTGATGGTAGAACGCCGGACTGACACGTTCTACACACCAACGTGAATAGTCATTTTGTTGCCACTTTCCCCAATGATTTTAGACATTCTGAGAAAATCGTGTCTATCCCTTCTGCCTTACTTGATCTTAAATCTTGTAGAGCTGTTTTAAATTCCGATTCTAATAATGGATGCCCTATCTCTAGTGTATCTACTCCAGTTTCTCCTTCTATCACGTCATCCGACAAGTCGTCCACCTCACAGAGGCCTTCAATGTACTCTTTCCACCTATCTGGTCTCCCCTCTGCATCTGACAGTGGAATTCCCATTGCGTTCTTAATGTTACCACCATTGCTTTTAGTTTTACCGAAGGCCGTTTTAACTTATCTATGTGCTGAGTAAGTCTTTCTGACAATCATTTCTTTTTGGATGTCTTCGCATTTTTCATGCATCCATTTCCCTTTTAGGTTCCCGGCACTTTCGATTTATTTCATTCCTAAGTGACTACTGTTTCTATTTTCCTGAATCTTCCTGGACATTTTTGTACTTCCATCTTTCATCGATCAACTGTCTTATTTCTTCTGTTACCTGTGGTTTCTACGTAGGTACGTTCTTTGTACCTATGTTTTTCTTTCCATCGTCTCCCAACTACCATTTTTAGAGATATCAAGTCCTCTTCAGCTGAACTGCCTACTGAGGTATTCATTATCGCAGTAGCTATAGCCTTAAAGAACTTCAAGCGCATCTCTTCATTCCTTAGTATTTCAGTATCGCACTTCTTTGCGCATTGGTTCATCCTGACTAAGCTCTTAAAATTCAGCCTATTCTTCATCACTACTAATTTATGATCCGATTCTATAGTTTCTCCTGGGTATGTCTTGCAATACAGTATGTAATTTAGGAATCCATGCCCGACCATGTTGTAGTCCTAACTGAAATCTTCCTTTATCTGCTGACCTTTTCCAAGTATACCACCTCCTCTTGTGATTTTTGAACGGAGTATTCGCTATTACAGGCTGGAATTTATTGCAGAACTCAGTCTTTCTCGTCTCTAATTCATAGTACCAAGCGTTACCCGTTCAATGTCGTCATATACTTTCTCTATCTCTTCGTCTTCAGCTTGCCACGTCGGCACGTATACCTGGACTATCGTTGTCAGTGTGGTTTGCTGTCGATTCGAATGAGAACAACTTCTATCACTGAACTCTTATGGTTCATGGAGGCAAAACTGTGCGGTTCGGACAACGGAACAGAGGTCCGCCACAGGTAAACTCCTGCCCTGTGTCTCGGCTGCTTGCAGTGTGCGGTGCCTCAATGGAAAGCGTGCTTTACAGAAGCCGCTCGCTTCTGCTCTGCTGCGCTGCGTGCCAGTGTTTCTCGGTCACTTTTGTCTTGCAATAGCAGCGTGTTTGCTACAACATAGACGACTGCAGAAGCGCAGCGTCGTACCACAATATGAAATAGCTCACTGCTGCTGTGTTGCAGAGTGCTACATCTCCATTATTTTAGCACCTGCTGCACAGTTTCGTCACTGCGGGCCTGCACACCTCTCAGCTGATTGCGAAGTCTTGCCTACGGCTGGCTCCACAGTAATGCAATCTCACAGTGGACCTATCTGTACGTGGAGGCTCCGAGGAGAACGTACGTTACCAGATCGCAGTCATTGTCGTCATACCGGTTCAGCACCTGGCATGACGATATGTGGCGACAATTGATGCACAACACGACCACCTCAGATTCGTGAAGACGATAATTGGGACAGCAATGGTTGTATTTATGACGTGACATTAGCTTTTAACAAAATAACGCAAGACCGCATGTTGCTCTTCTGTACTCACCTATTCCGATACAAAGATGTTCGACCGTTGCCCTAGCTAGCAAGGTTTCTTGATCCCTCACTCACTGGAGACATCTGGTCATGAGTTGCCGAGAGACTGGTGTGCCACCTTTAGGCAGCCACTGTATCTTACGAACTCTGGCACTGAGTAGAAGCAGCGTGCAATGACGCACTTGCGTCTGTTATCCAAGCTCATTTCGACTCGGTGTCCAGCTGATTTAGAATCACTGTTGCTGCCAGACGTGGTAACTCTGTGTACCAAACTTCGCACCCCTTATACCCCAAAATTGCCAACGACCTTGCTGCAGTGGCAACATCGGTTCCCGTCACATGACCGAAGTTAACGCGCTGTCGGCCCTGGCTAGCACTTCGATGGGTTACTGTCCGGGTCTGCCGAACGCTGTTGGCGAGCGGGGTGCTCTCAGCCCTTGCGACGCCAACTGAGGAGCTGTTTCATTGAGATGCACCGGCTCAGCTCACGATAACTGACAAGGGCCAGGAGAGCAGTTTGGTGACCAAATGCGCTCCATATCCGCATCTGGTGACACCTATTTAGTGACACCAAAAATTTAATCATGTATCTTCCTGCTATACTTGACGGAATCTTCGTCGACTGCACCCAGCACACTCTGTGCCGCTCACAGCTGCGTGATAAAGGGCACATTTAAATCTCCTTCCAGGGTTTCACTGGACGAGGTCGCTCTTCCATCGCTCGCTGTATCTGCATACACGCCGCCAGAGGACATTAAATTCACGTAACCTCACTGCCTGCGTCTCTGAGTAACCTGCGCTTCTTTTAAAGCAGCCTCACTTTATACACAGAGAAACAAAATTTTTGTCTTTTGGTGCAGTAATGTGAATGTCCACCACCGGCAGCAGCAGTGATACACGTTTCCAACGTGTTAAGATGTTGGAAAGCATCAGGCATTCTCATGCAGGTCAACAATACGAATTTCATAAACCTCTCTTAAGCACACTACATGAGCTCTTCGAGTGCATTTTTACAGCATTTCATGACTATAAACTGTAGCTACGCGAGCACATCTGTAAATTATTATGCCTGGTGCTCCACAGCTTGTATTTATTACAAGATACCACGAGCTGCAATTAAAATATTTCATTGTCAGACCGGTGTGTGGGTACAGAATCCATCATCAGTGGCATCCAATCTAGAGGACAAACAGACAATTGTACTCATATCAATATCTGAATCTAAAGGTGAACCAACATATCATGTCAGATAGGTTCAGGCTAGACTTGCCCAGTTTTCTGCATGCAAAATTTACTAATTTGACATGATATGTTGGTTCACCATTAAATCCAGATCCGAGTTGACAACCTATTTACATCTTGGACACAGATTTTGTCATATGTTCATCTTACTCGATGTGTTGTTCTTCTTGGCTATGTTTTCTTTCTTTTCCTCGTTCAGGACTATGAGTACTTTGAAAAATGCATGAAACAATGTACTTATGTAATGGGAATCCTGAATTTCGTTAATGATTTGCTTTTTGAGGAAGTCTCAGCACGTTCTTTCATAACTTTACGTACTGCATTGTCATCTTCACTTTGGCACAAATCTAGTAAACCAAATGTCCAAGGCACTGCAAAAGGCAGAGTCGGTTCTGTTTAACCCACCAGGTCATTTGTGGCTTTTTAAAAAGATTCCAGGAATTTAATTATGCCATCCACTACACCAGGCTGATACAAATATATATTTTCTTGCTTGCTTCTCTTCAAGAGAAAATTCTCAATGTCCTGTTTTTGCTCAATATCAAGCAGATGCTATTCCATCTAGTTTAAATCTCAGTGATGCAATGCATTTTTCCTAATTTTGCCATCACACCGAAGCGGTCATATATCCTACAGTTCTGCGCACTGTCCGGGTGGATTCATAAACGTTCAGACAATTCTTCACTAAAGTGTGTACCTAATTGCCGTATTTATGCAGTGCGTTGCACATGGCAAACATTTGTAGCGTTGAAGAGTTTTCCACATGTTTGGCTCTTTGTCCGTTAATTTTCTTAGTTCCAGAGGAGATATATCCACCTCAGGCACTTTTTCATTTAACCCCATAAGATTATTTTCACTGTATTGTAAAATCTGGAAGCTTGTTGTCATACGCACATTGTTCGTTTTCCTTGTTACTTCGTAACTGTTGTCAGAATCTATAGAATCTACAATAACACTGGATGTGCTAGTAAGATGATGTATTTTGAGATAATTGTCAGTCCACACTGGATGTGCTAGTAAGATGATGTATTTTGAGATAATTGTCAGTCCAAAGATCGCATTTCCTGGCGCACTCGTTCTGGTCAATGGCTTCCCTTAGGCAGAATCTCACTCGTCACTTCATTGCCCAAAACTTGTACATGTCGCGACGCTGTTCTTGGTGCGGACAAAATTCCTCGTGCATTCACTCTGCCGTACTTGGTACTAATACCAGTCAGTTCTTGTGAAAGACTAATAAGCCCTCCTCCGCTGACAATGTTGAAGGGCCATAGATCAAGTGCATACATGAACACGCACTTGTCCTTGATTGTGTCTTTATCGCTCTGCGAAACTGATCTGGATGTCAAATGTACCATGTTTTTCAAATAATAGCCTTTCATGTTCGTGGTGCTTTCCTTGCGTACGAGTAGAACTTCGCATCCCTCTCTTTGGGACTGAACGTAACCCAAAGTATTACAGATGTCTCTTTCAGCCACAAACTGTAATTAAAAATAGTAACAATAAACATTTGATCCATCGAATGCCGCTCTTATCTGTTTATCTTATTTCTTTAAAATAACGAAGAAATTTTCTGAAACTGATTGTTCTATGACATCGAAGGAACACTTCTTTTAATTCCACTATAGTAAACATAGTCGTCTTGAGGAAATTCGGCAGCTGTATAAGAGTAAATATTTTAGGTATTTCTCATTTATCGATACGTATTTGGCCGGCCGGCGTGGCCGTGCTGTGCTAGGCGCTGCAGTCTGGAACCAAGCGACCGCTACGGTCGCAGGTTCTAATCCTGCCTCGGGTATGGATGTGTGTGATGTCCTTAGGTTAGTTAGGTTTAAGTAGTTCTAAGTTCTAGGGGACTTATGACCACAGAAGTTAAGTCCCATAGTGCTCAGAGCCATTTGAACCATTTTTTTGTGTGATGTCCTTAGGTTAGTTAGGTTTAATTAGTTCTAAGTTATAGGCGACTAATGACCTCAGAAGTTAAGTCGCATAGTGCTCAGAGCCATTTGAACAATTTTTTTTTATACGCATTTGGAAACGCTGCACGATGATCCTAAGGGACACCTCCTAACAGTGTTGGAAAATTGAGATTTTTACACATCGTCTGCAAGAGCGTGGTAACGCATTAAATTAGCAGAACGATTTTATTAACAGCGCATTTTTTAGAAACTCTGAAAGCCTCTTCCAATCGTCCACCTCACAGCGGCGCACGTGTGATCCGCAGCCCCACTCACCGAGGAGAGGCAGCGGCTGCGCATCGGCTCACATACCGTCCTAACAACAGGGCGGCATGCGCACCGGCTTCCGTATATAATGCAAAACTACGCGCCTTACAGCGCCACCACGTGTAAGTATATGCAATTAAGCACAACTGTCACATACAGTCCTTATAACTTTAACTGCTGCACACTTTTACAGTTTATTGTTTTATATTTTGTATGACTATGTAGTTACAATATTTTCATTTTTAATTCATAATATTTAATAAAACTTCATGCAGTTCTCGATCCTCTACATTAGTGGTTCCCAACAGGTGGTCCGCAGACCCCCAGGGGTCCGTGAGCTATGACAGAGGGGTCCGCAAGATGGTATTAGAATAAAAAATATATTAAATATATTTCGTATGATAACAGATTTTTTGTTTTGGCCGCTTCCTGCATGAGCAGAGCTTTAGCGAACGCTAACTTCTGCGTCTAGCGTCTTCCTAGGGCCAACTGGCACTAGCACACTCAAGCGCAAAACTAGAATTAGATAGAGGCAAATAGTTCTACTGTATGCCGTTAGACTGCGCGCGCTGCCTCTTTGCAGCTGACAACTGACAGTCACTTTACACAGAAACTCGCATTTCAGACGACAATCGGCCGTTGTTAATTTATTGCCAGTGCTTTCACAGACTGTGTTGTTTACATATTCAGTATTCGCATAGTTAAAAAAATACCGTTGGTTAAAATGTGGTTCGTTAAAACGAGAAAGGCCTACAGATGAAGAGGAAGATAATGCATTTGATGTTCAAGCAAGTAAGTCAGTGACTCTCGAACCGAAGTGTCCGTTGAACCTAAATCGTCGGCGTCCCTTGAACCTAACCCTTCCAAGATCAGTGTTAAGCTTACTGGAAAAATTAGAAAATCTAACTCTGATTACTTGGAAATCGTTTTTACGTTCACTGGACCTGAGCCGCAGCCTAAACCTCAATGTGAAATTTGCTATGAAAGCCTTTCTAATGAATTTATGAAACCAGCAAAACTCCAGCGCCATCTTGAAACAAAGCACCCAGAGTACAAAAGTAAGTCATTAGATGTTTTCAAAAATAAATTAGAAGAGTTGAAAACATCTCCTAAAACAATTACCAAACACTGCGGTCCAAATGTAAATGACGTGACTCAGCTGGTTGCTAAAAATGGGAAAAACCACACAATTGCTGAGTAACTTATACTGCCATCAGCAATAATACTTTGCAAGAGAATGTTAGGTGATGTAGCTGCTAAGGTAACAGGAACTGTCCCGCTCTCAAATAATACTGTTCAAAGACGAATTTTTTTTACTGATATGGCAGTTAACTCGAAGAAACATTGCTGGCTAGACTTTGCATGAGTGACATGTACGCCCTACAATTGGATGAAAGCACAGACATATCAAGAAAAATTATAATGTTGGTTTACGCACGATTCTTATGGGAGGACCAAGTGTTCCAAAGATTTTCTTTGTTCATGCGAACTACTGCATACAACAGCAGACTATATTTTTACTGCATTAAATAATTATCTCAATGAACACGATGTCACCTGGAAAAAACGTGTAGGCTTGTCGACGCATGGAGCAAAGTCAATGGCTGGCAAAAAAAACAGGACTTCTAGCTCGTATCAAAGCAGTAGCCCCTGAGGTGAAATGGACTCACTGTTGTGTCCATCGCGAAGCCTTAGTAGCCAAATATTGCCTTAACCATTGCAAAAGATACTTAACGAAGTAGTTCAAATCATCAACTACTTTAAAACTCGACATCTGCAATCCAGATTATTATCTTTGTTGTGTAAAGAGATCGCCAGTGAGTATGAGCAACTTCTTATTCATATGGAAGAAAGACGGCTTTCTCGAGGTAGGATCTTGTCAAGACTTTTTTAACTTAGAGAGGAGGTTCGTGTCTTCCTTCTTGACACAAAGTACGCGGATTTTCTCACTAACTTCTCTTGGCTTTGCTCAGTTGCGTGCTTAGCTGATGCGTTTGAACACTTGAATGTGTTAAACTTGAATTTACAAGAAAAAAATGTAGACATGTTCAAAGTTGAGGATAAGATTAGTGCTATGGTCAAAAAGTGCCAGATCTGGGCGTGAAGGATAGAAAACGAGTCACTAACTAACTTTTCTACTTTAAAACAATTCTTGGACTCATCAGAGGAGAGTTTGCCTGACCAGATCAAGATCAATGTAGCCGAGCATCTACGCAGCCGAGCCACCACTTTTAGAGAGTATTTCCCTGAACCTGACCCTGACGACAGATGGATTCGAAATCCCTTCAGCTGTGAAGAAATAGACAAAATTCAAGGCCTTATTGAAGAAGAGAAAGATCAACTTGTGGATCTGTCCAGCTGTGGTACGATGATAAACATTTTCATCGGTGATAAAATTACAGACTTGTGAGCATCAGCACGCAAGGACTACAAGAAACTTGGAGATAAGGCAATGAAAAATATCCTTCCATTTGCAACCACATATCGGTGTAAGCAAGCATTTTCTTCCATGTGTTTCATGAAAAACATATATAGGAATTGGCTCGACATGCGGTCGGATTTCAGAGTGAAAGTTTCAAGTTTTGAGCCTAATATTTCAGAAATAATGGACTCAAAGGTCAGATTGAACTCATTAAGAACTGAAAATTAAAACAAACTGTATACTGATGGAGTATTATGTTGTAACTGTATTTTTTCAAATAAATGATACTTTCACACATGTCTACTCACTGCAATCTCAAGTGTAGTACACTTGAAAGACCAATACACTCAGTTTTAATTTTTTCCTGTCATTTTCAGTTCATACTCAATTTTTATTTTTTAAGGAGTTTGTTATACTAAACACTCAGATTTGAATACAAAGATTTTGCGCAATAATCCAAAATTTAACAATAACAATGGTGGCTAAATTGAAAAAGTTTTAACCTCAATATTTTTTCACTAATGAATATATCAATGTTTTTTCTAAGTACCAAAACTAGAAAACGTATAAAAAGCCTCTTAATTTGGCTTTTTAGGTACTTGATACTGTGATATGACAAGGTCCAATCATGCTCGATGAGGGGGTCCTCGAGAAAATTTTGTTGGGAACGCCTGCACTACATATTTCCACTTCTGTAATTTTCCGATTTTTACGCCTTGCACCATCTATACATTCATTGTTCTAGACCTATACTTTTAATATTTTAACGAAACCTCTTTATGCATTTTCTTTTTAAACTTTCAGAGCAAGAAATTATGACTTCATACTTCCAAAATTTCGCACTATGAGTATCTTCTGATATTTACTCAGTTTTCGTGACTTTATTTCCACTTTTAAAATCTATTATTTTATTCCTCTTACGGTTTTATGCGTCCATTCTGGTATCTTAGCAGAAGGTTTTTTATATTATTGACTTTTTGCAATTTTATTGTAGGACCCTCTCCTTCTCCCTCCCCCCGCCACCCCCTCCTTCATTCTCTGTCCTTCTCTCAATCCCCATTCGCTCCGTTTTATAATATCACTATACTACATCGTTTATATTTTTACGTACAGTTTGTTCTACACTATTAGTATTTCTACGAGAATTTTTACATGATTATATGTTCTACAATTTTAACACAACCTCTCTCGTTGAATTCATCACATTCCCACCACTAGCTCCCTTCTTCTTTTGCCCTCCCCTGTTTAAAAGTTTGACCACAGTTGCAAAATACAGTACTCTGATGTTCTGAGTAGACAAGATAGATTTCTGATACAATTACTTAGATAAATTCTACATTTGTGTACAGTTCTGTCCTTCGCTACTACTGAAAAATATTGGATTCCACAAACTTAGTTTTATTTTCTTTTAGATTTGAAAATGATCCAGAGTGATCGAAATATGTAATTGAATTACGAAAGTGTGCAAGTGAGGTAGAGCAATAAATGACAACTATCTTAAATGTCTTCTTCTGATTCCGTATGTCTTCTCCTAAATCCATTCCCCAAAATTATTTTCCGTTTTAATTTTTTGAAACTGATATACATGGTAATAATGCTCAATTTTCTTCCGTGACTGAGCATTTCAGCTTGAAGTGCAAACCCATTATTAATTTACTTAGATGATGAGACAAAAAACATGTATTGGTTTTAACAACTTTAATCCACTGATTTTCAGAAACTAAAAAAATGAAAAATAGAACTTATATTTCAAATGGTCGTAAGAGTAACTGAGTCGGAACAGTTAATGAGAATTATCTTAAACCTGTCAGCATTGTATAGGGCATACAATATTGCACCGACTGTCTTATTCCGAATGGCGAAGGAAGTTACCTTCGGACATACGTGCATGTTAGAAGTAACACACGTCGCAGTGACTGCAGCAGTTACGAAATACATTCGCAATTGCGAATATAAGCAACCATCAGCTATATAATGGAATAAAAACAATGAAAATTTCTGCCAGACTAGGACACCAACACAGATATCCCGCTTATAGCGAGCGGCCGCCTTACAATATGGCTCTTCGTGCACGACTCGCAACCAGACCAAAACTCCCATACGTCGTCAACCATGTGTCTACAATTTGTATTCGTACATCCTTTATGTATATTCCCATACAGGGAAGACATTTTACTTGAAAGTCGCTTGCCCCGTGTCGGCGGATAAATACGATATTTTGCCTGTGTTATTCCGAATTACGATGCATAGTCCCTTTGGACACGCTTGCATTTTCACTGCCGTCATTTCATTATACAGATGATGGTTGTTCGTATTCGCAATTGCGAATAAGTTTCATATATTTTATTAGGCACGTCTTTCATCTAACATGAAATGACGCAAAGTCCTAATAAAATTAAATAGCTAGTAGCTCGAAATTATCTCATCTGGAACTAATCCGGCTTATTCCAGGTCTGATTAGTAGGCATAAAACTTGGCTGCCAGGCAGCTGCCAGAGACACTTAAGTCCGGGTCCTTCACTTAGGGCGCCAATAAAACCGAACGCCCCTCAGGATTCTAGTCCGACCGCATGCACAATTTGGCATCACTGTAGGATACTGAAGTTTATGAATGAAGCATTTTCTTCTCGAGCTGTCACAAGGCTGTATCAGCTCGAGGTGTAGTGGTAAATGTCGCGCAACGTAGACACAAAGTCATGAGTGTGAGTTCACTCCTTCCTTCATTTTTTAAACCGCATTTCGAGAGTCTGCTAAATATGTCAGTCTAATGAAACTTCAAATATAATTTGCTTGACTTTCTAAACACAAACTTAGAGAAACGTTTCCGTGGAAGAGCTCCTGGCTTCGTCAGGATCAGAACAGTTTGTCTTCGAGAGCTTCCTCGTATTACAGCGGTCACCAGCCGCCGGCCCCACGCCAACGGTCACATGACGTCAAACACAATCCAGCCTGACGAACGCGCCGTGGCGCACCTTGGACACGTTTCTGGTCTCATATTGGTAGGCATCAAATTGTATATTATTATACTTTGATTTTTGCACGAAATAACATCGATAAACTGAGGGAACACTAAGCATTTACAAGACACGCGTAGGTTGCTATGAGTGTACGCTGCGGCGAGAAACACCATCGGACAGCGATATGCACATGTACAGATGGCGCTAGTATCGCGAACACGAGGTATAAAAGGCCCTTGTGGTCGAACGGTGTAACCTCCCCACCGCAATTTTAAAAGAAAAGACAAAGACAATACTTAATAGAAATGGGAGCCAAGTGTAACCTCGCCACAAAAATTTTAAAAGAAAAAGAAATGACTATTTAATTACGAATGCTAATGGACATTGCGCTAATTGTAACCTCGCCCACAATGAGAGGTATTGAAAATGGCAACAAAAATGTGAAATTCGCAATCTGACTCAAATATAAATTCCTCATGAAAAATTAAAGTCCATTCAGTGGTAAGAAAATTTAATTAAACCGAAATATCGGTCTTTGGCCCTGTGTAAAACAATCAGAATTAAAGTCTTACCTCGGAATAAATGGATGTCACATATCTGCTCTTGTTGTTGCGCACCGCTTGGAGGAACTGCATTGCAAATAATATTCTGTTTTTTTTTTTTCTAGTGAAATTTTTCTTCAAAAGAAGTGGAATGAAATGGGAAGTGCAACGAGATCTTTAGTTCAATAAAAAATTAAATTTTTGAAAAAATGCTTTTGAAATAAAAATTATTATTGGGGAACTTGTTGGAGAATAATTACAATAAATAAATTTTTACATTATCTAATGATTATATTAATTAATGGTATACCTTATTCACCATCTTGACCAGTGTTGCCGACCGCCTACATCACACAACCGCACTGGACTGCTACTACTGACCGACCGCTCTGCATGACGACTATTAGCGTACCGCACGCGACGACTACTGACAGAGTACTCCACGACTACTGACTGACTGAGAACCGCTCGCAACACTCGCGCGGTCAAGCGCATACTCTCTGGTCACAGATGCTACAATGCCTCGCCATCGCTGCTATGTTACATACGTGTTTCATAACCCTCCACTGGGGGGGCAAAAATTTGGCAGCGATGGTGAGTCATTTGGACTTGCCAAGCGCGGCAAAATTTTTCTTTAATTAACAAAATCCTACAACTTACAGAATATTTAAATGTTGTGCACACGCACTAAGTACAAAATATATCAGACAAAGACAAAATGTGAATACTAAACATAGTAGCAAATCAGAAAAGTATATACAAATTATTTGACAGATAAAGTGCACAGGCACTGAAAAAATTCTTTAGCATATTCAGAACAAATAAACAGACTGGCAAAAAATATTATGTTGACAAGTGACATAAGTGTACTCGCATTGGAGTTCAGCGAATCGAAAAATGTATAACCTATGAACATAAATGATGTTACCAAAAAATTTTTCTTTATGTGACAAGAATCAGGATAGGAAAGGGAAGGATTGCATCATGGTTGTAGCACTTTAGATTGCACACAGCTGCTCTGAAAGTCCATATCTTTCCACAGAAGTACAACACCAAGTGACACAACTTGAAGATCTTTTCCCATCAGAGTTTATCAGTGTAGCAAAGACACTGAACTGTCGTAGTAATGTTCCATGTTTTCATTTTGGCAGTACATTAGGTACACCAAACAGTGGGACCATAATAACGTCTTCATTGCTCACGGTGGTGGACAGCATGTCGTGTCAACACCACACTCTTACAAGGCACACCAACGTAGAATTAGTGCAAAACCAAAGATAGTGCTCCATGATCACTAGGATAAACAGGACAAATGGACATTGCAGTAATTCAGGGTAGTTAGCTTATGAGGAGAAGGACATTATGTCACATAATATTGACAATTACAGACTTAATTAGTAGTTTGTGGCATTCATAGCCCAGTTATTGAACATTTCTGTACCAAGTATGTAGTATTACAGAAAAATGTTCATTAATTGTTGTACATAGAATCAGTAGCCTTCTTTTCCTGGTTACAAAGCATTATGAAATAATCGCATTCTTTTCAGTTACAGAGTATCATTAAGAATCATTAACCTTCTCCTAATTACAGTTAATTAATCATTTGTCATTAATTAATCATTTGTCTAATTACAGTTAATTAATCATTTGTATAATTCCAGTTAATTAATCATATTAATCATTTGTCTAATTACAGTTAATTAATTAATCATTTGTCATTTCAATATAGTAAGAATTATTAGCCTTAATTAATTACAAAGCATTATTAAACAGTACCATAGTTAATTAATTATGTGTCATTCCAATCTATTAAGAATCATTAGTCTTTTCCTAATTACAAAGCATTATGAAACAGTCACATTCATTTCCAACAACAAAGTATGGCATCGTTAATTAATCATTTGAAATTCCAATATATTAAGAATTATTAGCCTTCTCCTAATTACAAAGCATTATTAAACAGTCACATTCATTTCAAATTACAAAGTATCAACATTGGAAACAAGAGCTAATCAATGGCATAATTAATAACAATTCGTGGAGTGACATTAATTATTGGCACTCAGTGGCCAGCAAGTATTGAATAAAAATCATCATTCAGTATTATTCAGATTATTACGAAGTCATTATTAAAAATCAGTTAATTACAGTCATAGCATTAATAATCATGGGCATTACAAGTACTCATTACAATAAACAGTGTTCCTCATTCAGTAGTATTCAGATCATTACAAAGGCATTATTAAAATCAGTTAATTACAGTCAAATCATTAGTAATCACAAGCATTATAAGTGGTAACATTACAATAAACAGTGTTAGTTATTAGCTAGTGACAAAGCATTATTTTGAATATAGTCTCCTTAAGAGGTCATTACTCAAGTGACATGCTATTCAGAGTTGATCAGTATTATTCAGAATTATCATAAACTAGTGACATTATGTGGGACTGGTAATACATTTTTTTGGTAGCAATGCATTGCGTTGGGATCGATAATTAATTGCTGAGGCATAATACTTTTTGCTTTTGACCTATTGCTGCAAATGAGGATAGGTAACGTCATTCGTCATGAGTCAGCTGTAGCAAGATTATGTAACAAGGCAGTACATGTGATCACATTTATAAATGATAAACACAAATGGGTAAAAAATATAAAAATGCAAGTACTAGAACAGGTATAATAAGTAACAGGTTTAGTAAGTATCATGAAAAGCTTCTCCTGGAAAAAATACAAAAACGGATTATTGACCTGAAAGAAGAAACGCACACTATGCTGAAAAGTAGTGAACTTCGAATTAACAGGCAGTGAAGTGTGTATAAAAATGTGTTCCATAGCTGTCCTTTCCAAAACTTTCAGTCATCCTACTATGCAATGTAACACCTGCTGTCAAAGCAAACTGCAACAAATACTTAAATAACTACGTAGCATAAATACATTACTTCAACATTATCCTCATCTGTAAAGAAAAAACTTCATTATCCATCACTTCATTATCCATATTATCATAACTTCATTATTATCATCACTTGTAAAGAAAAACTTCATTATTCATAACAGCATATCCTTCATCATTATTCATCAGTATTCATTATCATCTGCAAAAAATCACTTCATTACTCATTACATAACTATTCCTTATCTCTAGCATATTTCATCACTAAAACTAAGATGTGTAGTTCTCTCTGACAGCCTGCATCAATCACCTTGTATTCTGAAAGAAAAAATTAGTTAAGACTGCTATTCTGTGATGAGTATAGTATATTCTTGTTAATGTTTGTTAATCCTGATCCATTTACTCTTCCTCATGAAGTTATTGCATCTCCTTTCGTTTATCCCGTAGGTGAAATTCCCATTTATGTTAAATTTATTTCTTAGAATCATCATTCCTTTCTGAAATTGATGAACAAAGATTAATGTCCTGCATTTAAATCATATACCCACTAGATAATGACTGGTTTATGGTAACATAATTAACCATACAGCATAACATGACAGAAAACGTAATATGTGAAAAACATTGACAGTGTTCAAATGCAAAAATATACACAGAATAATACAATGCAGCAGCAAAAAAAAAAAAAATGTGAAACAGTCACGATGTTGAGATGTCATAAGGCAAAAAAAAAAAATGTCAAAGTCGACTGGTGTGTTTTATATCTTAACTATTTCATAGTGCATACAAACAAAACTGGAGTACAATCATATACACAAAAAGAGTGGAAAATGTGCACGGTCTGATGTGTAACGACAAGAAAAGCGACCTGCTAACCTTACCTTGCCGGGCACTTGCCAAGAAAAAAACACGATAATCATCAATAAGTAGTCACATAAATATAATTGCAAAAATAGTCATAAATGTGTAAATTCATCTGGAAAAATATGCACGGTCTGATGTGTAACGACAAGAAGAGCGACCTGCTAACCTTACCTTGCCGGGCACTTGCCAAGAGAAAATACGATAATCATCAATAATTAGTCACATAAATATAATTGCAAAAATAGTCATAAATGTGTAAATTCATCTGGAAAAATATGCACGGTCTGATGTGTAACGACAAGAAGAGCGACCTGCTAACCTTACCTTGCCGGGCACTTGCCAAGAAAAAATACGATAATCATCAACAATTAGTCACGTGAAATAATTGCATTAGTAAATGGCATCATAGTGTGTTGAATCATACAGTGGTTTCACTCAATAAACGGTTTAATGTTTGATATATGGTGATTGCCTTTCGATTTTCTGGTTCTCAAAGTTTCGACGTGTACAACATTGGGGTGAGGGATGCTGCGAATCCGATATGGACCTGCGTATAGAAGTTCAAATTTACTGCACTTACCTTTTAATTTGCTGGATAAATAGTGTGTACGTACTAGTATCTTCTGTCCAACGTGAAAGACGCGGCGTGTACAAACCTGTTTTTGCTGTCTTCTCCGGCGCTCTGCGGCACGTTTGATGTTGTTCAGCGCAATGTCAATTATTTCGTGGTGTCGTAGGCGACGACTTTTGGGAAATTCTATTAATTCTTTAATTTTGTTCGGTGGTTCAACGTTTTCCAGTATAACAGTCGGAGATAGCATAGTGGATTCATTTGGAATGGAATTAATTACATCTTGGAATGAGAATATGTGCGTATCCCAATCAATATGTCTTTTGTGGCAGTATATTCGGCACAGCTTACCAATTTCCTTCATTAATCTTTCACAAGGGTTCGAAGAAGCGTGGTACTTGGATATATAGATCGGAGAAATGTTTCTGGCTCGTAACATGCGTGTCCATACGCTACTACGAAATTGAGATCCATTGTCAGAAATTACTTTCATTACATGCCCTACATGAGATAGAAAATGTTTTACAAATGCTTTCGAAACAGTTTTAGCAGTAGCTTTGCGTAATGGAGTGAAAGTAACAAATTTTGAAGTGAGCTCAACAGCGACAAATATGTAGCAAAAACCTCTGTTAGTTCTCGGAATCGGACCAAAAATATCTACTGCGGCCATGTGTCTTAATTTCACAGGTATAATGGGATATAAAGGAGGAATATGTGAAGTGGTGTCTGATTTAGCTTTCTGGCAAATTTTACAAGACGCTAAAACTCGTCGTATACGTTTCTCCATGTTGGCAAAATAACAGTTCTGTCTCAGTATAAGAAAACATTTTCGTGCCCCGTAATGTGCGTAACTTAAATGAGTGTACCAAATTAATTTGTTAACCAGTTCGTCAGGAATGCATAATAACCAATTGTTGCTGTCAGGATGAGAGCGGCGAAACAGAATGTCATTGCGTACAGTGTAGTGGTTTCTAATCGTAACATTATTCTTATCTAGCCAAAGGTGTTTAATTTCTTTCCACACATTGTCTTTATTTTGTTCTTGCGCTATGTCCTGTAATGACGATGAAATAAAGTTTTCAAATGCAATTTGCTGAATGTACATGACACTGAAATTTGCTTTGCAGAAGTGGGTTGCTACGTCTTGCTGATTGTTGCTGAGAGAACGCGATAGTGCGTCTGCTATAACATTTTGTGTGCCGGGAATGTGAACAATCGTAAAATTAAATTCCTGTAAATACAGCTTCCATCTACTTAATCTATCGTGAGTGAATTTGGCTGAAAGCAAAAATTGTATGGCTCTGTGATCTGTGTAAACTGTGGTATGTCTGCCATAAAGAAAGTGCCTAAATCTCATAAAAGCCCATACAACACATAATGTTTCAAGTTCTGTAACGGAGTAATTTCGTTCAGCAGGTGACAAAATGCGGCTTGCAAATGCGATGTTTTTAATAACTGTTGAACCATCTTCTTCTATTTCCTGGAAAATATGTACGCCTAAAGCGGTGTTGGAACTGTCGGTAGCAATGGAAAAATTTCTAGTAAGATCGGGGTGCGATAACAGTGGAGCATTCAACAGAGCATGTTTCAGGTTCATGAATTCAGAGTGTGCTTGCTTATCCCAAGACCAAATACTGTTTTTACCTGTTAATTGACATAATCTGGGTGTGTCTAAAGCAGAGTGATGAATAAATTTACGAAAAAAGTTAATTAAGCCCAAAAAACTGCGTAATTGCTTCTTCGTCGTAGGAACACTAATGTCACGTAGAGCCTGAAGTTTTTCTGGATCAGGCGCAATGCCTTCTGCTGAAATTACGTGTCCAAGAAATTTTATGGAAGTTTTGCCAAAATGCGATTTACTGAGGTTAACTGTAAGTCCTTGTGCATGAAAAGTTTGCAGCAGTTGTTCAAGAATCAGATTGTGTTCATACCAGTTAGCTTCTGCGATAAGAATATCGTCTACGTACGTCGTAATTCTGTCCTTAATGCAAACGTGTGTCGGATGGCGTCAAAATTAATAACATTTTCGTGAACCAAATTCTGCGTGTCTAAATTATTGCTTACGTTACTGGAATATGCAGTCTGTGCTGTATCTGGTTAAAATCTATCGTATGTGTTATTATTTACGGGAGAATGTTGTGGCATATCCACTATATGAATTGTTCTGTTATTTCTTACTGACGTGTTACGCTATGGATGACACCTATTGTCTGGATCATTCATGATAATGTGTTGTTGCTGATGTTCTTGCTGCTGAAAAGATCGACTGTTATTAAATGTACGCTGAAAATTGTGCTCGTTATTTTTACGTCTGTCATGATAGTAATTTCTATACTGCGCATTGCGATAGGAATTGAAATGGTGTGTTGTCTGTACGTAGTTATTTTTTTTGCTGCCATGCGTTACTATTTGTTGGAGCTGGGACTATACGTGCACGCGGCGAAACATTAAAGTTTGGTTGACCTTGTAGACTGCATTGTTGGTTAGGTATGCTAAGCGGCTGACTTTCATGCTATTGTGGTGAAAAACATCTATTGTTACAAAAATGTGGTTGCGACTGCCGAAAATTTTGTACATACTGATGATTACGATTTTATCTGTTATTAAAGTTACGGCGGTAGTTGTCATTACGGGAGTGCCTACTGAAAATTGTCACATTCGGTAAAAGTTTGTCACATCGGGTTTTCATTACTCGTTTCTTAACACTAGGTAGAGCAATAGTTAAAGAGCAGTTTTGATAGATATAAAGGATAGTAGAAGAAAAGACAGCAGTGCAGAAAACTAAAGATGAAACAGCACTACTACAGCTCGGGGCCCTATGCTCGCTACGGCACATATTCATTAAAGCGTAATGAATCCCCTGAGGTCCTTTACGCACTGCAAATAAATTTTAGCTTTTGCGTTGCAAGCAATAGCGGTAAAATTCCAAAAGTAAATCGCTGTATTCTTGCTAATTCCAGTTTCTGCATAATACGTAATGCTGATGAAAATACAATAGCAAATTGTCGCCTCTGGTTCAAAGCTAGTTTCTGCATTACGGGTAATAGCGGTGAATGTACAAAGATAAATTGTCGTATACAGTGCAAATCGTGTACCTGTACGCTGTCATTATTAAATTCCTTACATTTTCTTACAAATGCAAATTGCTCGAAATCTACGTTCTCGTCACTGAATTTGAGAACACGTTCAGGTTTGTGTGAAAGTCTATTCGTCTGTGTCGTTTCGTACTTCAAGTTACGTAGCTTTTCAGATTTTAAGTCGCGTGGCTTTTCGGATTTTACGTCTCGTAGTCTCTGTAAATTACTCACATTATACGCGCTGCGTGACTCTGACACATGTTCATACAGTGGCGTCTGTTGTGGTATGTTATTAACTGAAATGTTTTTGATTTCTGTTACTTCTTGTTGTAAATTTGATAACTTCCGACGTAACGTGTTGTTAGATGAATCGATTTCATTAATTGTCTGCTGTAAATTTTGAAATTCAGGTGTTTGGATAAAAGAAACCGGTGCAGTATCGTCTGATTTATTGTCATTAGTATTTTCGATAACATCAATACGACTGGCCAATTCATCACATTTTTCAGTCAGTATTTTAACCTGATCATCGGTTTTAGAATCAGACGCATTAATCTGTTTTTGCAACTTGCGCGTAGTTTCGCTCAGTTTTTTAACACCAGCTTTGATGACATCGCAATCCTGTGTTAGATCTAGTTGTTCGAATCTATCTGTCACTGTTTGAATATTTACTGTGTGTGTATCTGTTTTTGCTTTAAGATCAGAAATTTCATCCTGTAATTCCGCGTTCAATTGTTCTATGGTATTAATTTTGTCGGACACTGTAGTAATATTATTGTCTACATACGTCTTCGCTTTCGCGACTATTTTACGTTTGTCCTCCTGTCTCTGTGCAGTGATTGTTTCCATGACTTGTCGTTTTACTTTGTTTTGATCTTGAATAAATCTGCGGAAACGCGTATTACTGTTCTGTATGTGCTGACTAAAGCGCTCGTTAATCAGAGTGTTCTGCTGTTTGAATTTCGCGTCTATCTTTGCGTCCACTGAGCGCGAAAGTTCTACCGTCATTGCTTTAAACTCGTCCCGTAATTGTGTAGCTTTTTCAGAGCATTGTTTAGCGACTCCGCTAATTTCGTCTCTGAGTGTTTCTGTTGCGGCTGTTTGCATTTCCCTTAATTCTTGTGCAACAGACTTTATTTCTTCGCTATTTTTTCGTGAACAAGCCTCAATTTCCACGCGCAACTGTTCCTTAGTGTCATGGCACTGCGCGGCAACGGCTGTAATTTGTTCACTAAGTTGTTTGAAATTCTCTTTAAATTGTTTGTTATCTACACTCTGTTGTTTGACCTGTTCACTATTTTGTAGCAATATTGCCATAATTTGACCCAATGTAACATTATCTACTCCATTCTCTGTACTATTTGACGGTGTATTTGCAATTGTCGCGTTTTGTGTGACCATTTGGTCATCCTGTAATTTACAAAAAGGTTTATCAGTCGGATGTGCACTATCAGACACTGTTCCGGAATTAAATAAATCCGTTGTACTTTGTGTACCCTGTTCATTTTCATTACACAAATTTGTCTGTCCGTTACTTGAATTTTCCAAATCGGGTGTGTTAAGCTCGGCAGCGCTCATTACTATAGACCGCTCCGCGTCATCGATTGTCGTCAAATCAACAGAGGACATAACCGAGTTCGTTTGTTCATCATTAAGACAAAAGTCATCATTAGTGGTTGGAATACACTGATTGTTAGTGAACGCAGGATTGTCATCATTACACTGCGTGTCACATGTCCTATCGGTAAAGTCATTTGAGCCGGTAATTTCGTTCGTAATACTTCGCGATACACTATTCACAGTCTTTCGCGGCATTTTTACAATAGTCACAAATTTTCACAAAACAATAAGCACAAATGCAAAAACAACACACAAATACAATAGAGCAACAAATTGCCGTTGACCTGTAGAAAGAAAGTCACAAGTTAATAAAAGCGTTGCGCCAAATCCTAATTATATCTAAGCAAATAAGAGCAGATATCTGACTGTCGCTCAAAAGACTCTCAACGAAATTCGATCCTGGACTGGGTGTCGCCAAGTGTAACCTCCCCACCGCAATTTTAAAAGAAAAGACAAAGACAATACTTAATAGAAATGGGAGCCAAGTGTAACCTCGCCACAAAAATTTTAAAAGAAAAAGAAATGACAATATTTAATTACGAATGCTAATGGACATTGCGCTAATTGTAACCTCGCCCACAATGAGAGGTATTGAAAATGGCAACAAAAATGTGAAATTCGCAATCTGACTCAAATATAAATTCCTCATGAAAAATTAAAGTCCATTCAGTGGTAAGAAAATTTAATTAAACCGAAATATCGGTCTTTGGCCCTGTGTAAAACAATCAGAATTAAAGTCTTACCTCGGAATAAATGGATGTCACATATCTGCTCTTGTTGTTGCGCACCGCTTGGAGGAACTGCATTGCAAATAATATTCTGTTTTTTTTTTTTTTCTAGTGAAATTTTTCTTCAAAAGAAGTGGAATGAAATGGGAAGTGCAACGAGATCTTTAGTTCAATAAAAAATTAAATTTTTGAAAAAATGCTTTTGAAATAAAAATTATTATTGGGGAACTTGTTGGAGAATAATTACAATAAATAAATTTTTACATTATCTAATGATTATATTAATTAATGGTATACCTTATTCACCATCTTGACCAGTGTTGCCGACCGCCTACATCACACAACCGCACTGGACTGCTACTACTGACCGACCGCTCTGCATGACGACTATTAGCGTACCGCACGCGACGACTACTGACAGAGTACTCCACGACTACTGACTGACTGAGAACCGCTCGCAACACTCGCGCGGTCAAGCGCATACTCTCTGGTCACAGATGCTACAATGCCTCGCCATCGCTGCTATGTTACATACGTGTTTCAACGGTTCTAGGCGCTTCAGTCCGGAACCGCACTGCTGCTACGGTCGTAGGTTCGAATCCTGCCTCGGGCATGGATGTGTGTGATGTCCTTGGGTTCGTTAGGTTTAACTAGTTCTAAGTCTAGGGGGCTGATGACCTCAGATGTTAAGTCCCATAGTGCTCAGAGCCATTTGAACCAGTTGAACAAGTTGTAAAAGGGCAGTGCATTGTCAGAGCTGTCATTTGTAGAAGATTAAAGGGAGGGATCTCGTCGAGGGTGGAGCTAATCAGTTGCTACCCGATCTTCACGGACTGGAGATACATGACAGAGCGAGCCGTCCAGTTCATCGAACAGAACTCACCGACAGTGGACTACTCCCATCCGACCAAAATAGAGTTCAGACAGCCAGGAAACAAGAAGAAGAAGAAGAACATGAAGCCGCCAGATAACCCAGAGGTCCATCCAGACCCAGAGGTACCAACAATTCGACCAGTCGGGAATAGAGGAGGAACAGCTTCCAGAAGCTTAAACTCCTATGACTCGAGCCAAGGCTAAGGCCCGTCCTTTTAGCGTCAGTGTCAGAGGAACTGTAATTTCTACTCAAGTGATTCGTGTGGTTTCCAACGTGATTATGATCCCACGACAGGAATTAATAACTCTGAATATGGAGCAGTATTTGGATCTAGACGCATGAGACATATTAGCAAATAGCTAGGGAATTCAACTCTCTGAAAGCTGCAGTGTCAAGTGTGTGCCGAGAATACCACATTTCAGGCATTCCCTCTCACCACGGACAAAGCAGTGCCGACGGCCTTCGCTTAATGACCGAGAGCGGCGGCGTTTGCGTAAAGTTGTCAGTGCTAACAGACAAGCAACGCTGCGCGAAATAACCACAGAAATCAGTGTGCGACGTACTACCAACGTATCCGTTAGTGCGGCGAAATGTTGCGTTAGAGGGCTACGGCAGCAGACGATCGACGCGAGTGCCCTTGTTAACAGCACCACATCGCCTGCAGTACCTCTCCTTGACTCGTGACCATATCAGTTGGACTCTAGACGACTGGAAAGCCGTGTTCTAGCCAGATGAGATCCGATTTCAGTTGGTAAGAGCTGATGGTAGGGTTGCGAGTGTGGCACAGACCGCACGAAGCCATGGGCCCCAGTTGTCAACAAGGACTGTGCAAGCTGGTGGTGGGTCCATAACGGTGTGGGCTGTGTTAATTTGGAATGAACTGGATCCTCTGGTCCAACTGAACAGATCATTGACTGTAAATGGTTATGTTCGGCTACTTGGAGATTGTGTGCAACCATTCATGTACATCACGTTCCCAAACAACAATGGAATTTTTATGAATGACAATGCGCCATGTCACTGGGCCACGATTCTCCACACCTGGTTTGAAGAACGTTCTGGACAATTCCAGCGAAAGGTTTGGCCACCACTCTGTAGCACATTTACGAGGTGCTATCCAAAATTTTCGGGACTGGTGCTGCCATCTGTTGGAAACCTTGCCTTTGGACTAATGGTCACCGTCACCCTCGAAGTAGTTCCCATCTGCACGAACACACCAGTCCCAGTGCTTCTGCCACCGGTCAAAGGTTTTCTGGAAGTCCTCTTCTTTGAGGGTGTTCATCACGGCCAGCGATGCTTCTTGAATCCTCTCTAGTGTCGAACCGATGGCCTTTGAACTTGAGTTTCAGTTTTGAGTACAGTACGAAGCCGCAAGGTGCCAGATCTGGCGAGTACAGTGGGTGGGGTACAACCGCCATGTTGTTTTTTGCCAAAAAGGTCCTGGTGAGCAAGGACGTGTGACAGGGCGCGAGCCGGCCGCTGTGGCCGAGCGGTTCTAGCTGCTTCAGTCTGGAACCACGCGACCGCTATGATCGCAGGTTCGAATACTGCCTCGGGCGTGGATGTGTGTGATGTCCTTAGGTTAGTTAGGTTTAAGTAGTTCTAAGTTCTAGGGGACTGCTGACCTCAAATGTTAAGTCGCGTTGTCGTGATGCAGCAGCCAGTTCACTTGATGCCAAAGTTCGAGCCGTCGTCGCCGCACGTTTTCACGGAGCCGTCGCAAAGCGTCACAGTAGTACACGGAATCCACTGTTTGGTTGGGTGGGACGAATTCTTTGTGCACAATTCTCTTGGTATCAAAGAAAACGATGATCATGCTCTTCACTTTGCTCTTCACCTGTCTCGCTTTTTTGGATCTTGGAGAGCCCAGGCTCTTCCACTGGGACGATTGTTGGTTTGTCTCTGGGTCATAACCGTAAATCTAACTCTCGTCGCCAGTGATAACCCGTGACAAGAAGGTTGGCTCATCAGATGTGGTCTGATGAAGGTCCATGCTCACTTCAATACAATGTGCCTTCTGATCAACACTGAAGGTACTTGGCACAAATTTTGTGGCGACATGATGCATGCCCAATTCATCAGTCAACATTCGTTGACATATCCCGTAACCAATACCCTTTTCATCCGCAAGGTCTTGAATGCTCCGACGTCGATCTGCACAAATCAGTTGTTGAAGTTTGGCAACAATGTCTGGCGTTGTGAAGCTAACGGGCCTTCCAGCGTGAGTATCATCTTCGACGTCTGTACGGCCGGCCCTGAACTGAGCATGCCACTCAAACACATGTGTACAGCTCATGCTCCGTCCCCCAAACACTTGTTGAATGATTGCAAGGGTCTCCCACACATCGATTCATCAGATATGCAGCTTTCACCACCTAGTGGTGCAAAGATCTACTACTCCTACTTTCCAGATGGCAGCACCAGTCCCGAAAATTTTGGATTCCACCTCGTATGAGGCATAATCGAGAGGTCAGTGAGTGCTCAGAATCCTGCACCGGTAACACTTTTGCAATTATGGATGGCTGTAGATGCAGCATGGTTCAATATTTCTCCAGGGGATTTCCAACGACTTGTTGAGTCCATGTCACATCTAGTTGCTGCACTACACCAGGCAAAAGGAGGTCCGACAGGATGTTAGGAGATGTCCAATGACTTTTGCCACCTCAGTGTATTTACCAATTGTCATTTTGCTACCTGAAGTTCTAGAATTTGACTTGCAGTAACCTAATGTATTTTGCATACTTGAAGCTTATGAACGTTGCTTAAGCATTATAAAATAGAGTCTCAAGTATAAACTAATATTGCTGAACTATTATTCGTTTAAGTTTAATAGAGGGATGCAGGTAGCGGAGGCAACTGCAAACATTTATGCCACATTTGGGGTAAGAGTATCGATGAAATCACCTCAGAAAAATGTTTTCTCGTTTCAAGTACGCTCTTTTCGACGTGAATTATTTGCCACATTCAAAAAAACTAAGGGACTTTGAAAAGGACGTTTCTGCAGTTTAGCACTACGGTCCACTCGATTATTGGCAAGTGTGATGAACTGCGGTCATTAAACCTCAGTGAGGCATTTGCATTCAGTGAGTAATGATGGAGAAAATAGACAGTAGGTATATTCATGGTTAAACGTCCCGGCGACTACGAGGTAATTAGATACGAATCAAAGGTTTCGATTGGGAAGAATGGGGAAAAAGACGACTGCGATTTTTTAGCTAATGCCTTAATCTATTAATAAATTAATGGAAAACCTAAATCAGAATGACCAAACGGAAATCTGAACCACTGTTTGTTAACTTCATAAAAATAAAATGATGGTTGGCTCTAACAAAAAATATTTGAAGCAAAGGCCACTGTCAGCCCACAAGATGTCTGCATCTGGTGGTACTATGTAGGTGTTCTGTGTTGCGAACTGCAACCCATGGGTATGGCCATTGCAGCTGTCGTTCTCTATCTTGTGGTTGCCACATAAGGACAACCCAAGAATCTGCACCAAGTTTTGCTACTGTACGAAAACTCCCGTCTGCACTCTGCTGACTCTACTAAAGAATCTACCCAGGAGCTTGGCTGAAAAGCAGAATGATCTTCGTCATACCGTTTTCGTTAATGTGTGTGTGTGTGTGTGTGTGTGTGTGTGTGTGTGTGAGAGAGAGAGAGAGAGAGAGAGAGAGAGAGAGAGAGAATGTACACTCTAAGGGAAAAAAGGCATACCATAAAGGAATTATTTAAATGGGACGGAAATCTACAGATGTGATGTGCATCTACAGACAAACAAAAATTACAATTTCATAAAGATTGGATGATCTATTCAAGAGAAAGAGCTTAACAAACTGAGTGGGTTAATTACGTGTTGATGCTCTCCTAGCCCTTATGAAAGCAGTTATTCGCCTTTCAATTAATTGATAGTGTTGTTGTGGATATCATGCCACTTTCTGTTCAGTAGGCGCGCTGCAGCGTCAAAAACCTGAGCCAGTTGGAGGGCCCTGTCTCTAATGCAGCAAACGTTCTCAATTGGGGGAGAGATCCGGCTACCTTGTTGGCCAAGGTAGGGTTTGGCAAGCACGAAGACAAGCAGTAGGAAGTCTCGCCATCTGCAGGCGGCCATTATCTTGCCGAGATGTAAGCCTATATTGACTTGCCATGAAAGGCAACAAACCGAGGCGTAGAAAATCGTCGACGTACTGCTGCGTTTCAAGAGTGCTGCGAATGACAACCAAAAGGGATCAGGCTATGAAAAGAAGGCGAAAGTCAGGGTGGTATATCTGCGCTATCAAAGATGACTCCAGACTCGTCATCAGCTTGGAACCTCATTGGCTGGAGTAAAATTGTCTTCAGTGAAGAGTCCCGCTTCGAACGGAGCCCCGATGACCGGCAAAGACATGCGAGGGTGTCTCGGCCAGCAGCAGGATAATATACTGATTGTCGCCCGCTATACAGCGCCAGAACCAGAGGTAATGGCCTGAGGTGTCGTTTCTTTTCACCGCAGCATCTCTTTGGTTGTCACCTGCGGCACCCCTACAGCACAATGGTACGTCGATGATATTCTATGACCCGTTTTGTTGCCCCTCCTGGCAAGCCATCCTGAGCTTAAATTTCAGCAAGATAACGGCAGCCGGCACACAGAGAGAATTTCTACTACTTGTATTCCTGCTTGCCAAACTCTATCTTGGCCAGGCGAGGTCACCAGGTCTCACCCGAACTGAGAACGTGTGGAGCATTACGAGCAGGGTCCTCCAACCGTCTCATAACTTTGAGCATCTAACGTGCCAGTTGGACTGAATTTGGTATGACACCTCACAGGAAGACATCCAACAAGTCTATCAATCAACGCCAGGCCAACTAATTGCTTGAATAAGGGCCATAGGTGGACCAACGCGTTATTGACTTGCTCACTTTGTGACACTCTTTCCCTTTTACAAATCATCCAATTTTTCTAAAATTTAAATCAGTTGTTTGCCTGTACATGTACACCAGAAATGCCGGTTTCCGTCCCATTCGGATGTAACAAATATATATGAAAAGACCGTGCACAGAATTGTGAGAATCTTCGTACACAGTTCATATTTGGGCAAGGAACATGGAGTAAATAATTTCTGGTTTTTGTATAACCATTCGAACACCTGTGTTACCGTAGCTATGTTATAGTATATTCATGAAGGTTTGAACGGCGCACTGGAGCTGGCGCCCAGGCAAATTATGCGAATCGATTGAAACGTTTTGCAAAACACTTCAATTGGGCTGAAATTAATGCTCAGCTAATGGCACCATTTGTATGTGCGCCTTTCGAACTTTTACCTGCAAAAACAGTCACTCTTAAATAACACTGGACTGGGGCGCGACTGATGTTTCAAATTGGCCCACTGCTTTGACCTTGGTCTGAGAAAAGTTTTAGCAGATTGACAAAATCATGCTTCGTTTAGATTTTACTTACAAAAAATTCGCTTTTCTGAGAGGTTTTCGAAGCGTGCCACTACTGTACTATAAACTTGTCGGTTTAAACTTCGCGCGAAGATAGATACTGGTAAATGGTTAAAGTCAAAAACATGCAATACTCTTTATCGTTATCGAGATACAATGGTCGTAACTCGGGACCCACAAAGCGGCTGCGCGTCCGTCAGCAGCCGCAGCTCGCCACGGTCTAAAGCAGCGACCGGAAGATGGGCTTTCCAGACGGATTCACAAGCGCGCGAAATGTGGCCGGCAGACCAGCAGCATCTCGTCTTGCGTGCTCAGACCAGAATTCATCAGTAGGTGGGGACGGAATGCAGCACTCCGATTGGCTCCTGAAAATACTGTTCGGGACTTTCCATAAACCGCCCTTTCTGGTTGGTTCCCGCTTAACCAGTATGTCTATATAAACCCTACCCCCTCCACTCGCCATCTCATTCTGCCATCGCCAGCTCGGCAGCATAGTCGTTCTTTTAGTCGTGTGTGCGTCTGCTTGTTGTTAAAAATGATGCGCTAGGCGACATCAAATACCATCGGCGTTAGCGGCAAACACGTAGACTTGTATAAAAAGAAGAATATGAACTGCCAAATATGTAAAAAATTTGTTTTTGTAGATATGAAAAGCGATGCACTTAACGATTGTGCTAAACGTGTAGCTGCAGCAGAACTCCTAGTTCACAAATGTCGCAGCAAAAAGTTCTACAAAACACTAGAAGATGCAACCAATTTATGCACTGAGAGTGAGGATATGAAAACTAATTCAGTATCCTTCTACATATACCATGAGGAGCAAGCTAATAAAAGTCCAAATGAGGTACCCAGTTTTCTCTCCATTATTTCAATACCTGTGTCTCATCCAGTGTTAAAGAACTCTGGTTGTTTTGTGACAGCTGTCCACGACCGAATAAGAACAAAACTCTTTATCAGGTTTTTAATGGCTATATGTGTGCTCAGAGGCGTTTCTTGAACATCAGACTTCTTTGCCCTATCAGAGAACACTCCTTTCCGCCAAATGATAGGGACTTGCAATAGTCAAAAGATGACTGAGACGTGTGGACAGACTTTACACAACGAAGGACGTGTGTGAACACACAGCTCTAGCGCTAAAGGAAATTTTACAGTTACAATCGTTGAAAGTGAGAGTGTTTATGATTACAAAAACTGCTGACCACATAATTACAAAAGAAATGCCAGTTCCATAAAGACGTCTGTTAAGGTCGTTCCTAGAGATAAAAAGGTATCTTTCACTGTTTCAACTTTTATGGAATTCTGCTTTTCTGCAGAACAGATTGGAATATTTGTGGCAAAACCATTCATAGGAGGAATAATTCAGTATTCTTTTATCCTGGTGTCAACATATCCACACATCCCAGAACTATCACACAGACAAGCTTATCCAAATGGCGTGTGTCCAATCAATGAAAATAAAATTAAAGATAAATGATCAAGTACATTCCCGACTGTAATGAATCCAAAGCATTTTATGAGAAAATTGCAGCTTGGGAAACACAGACAAATGAGTAAAACTGCAATTTCGTTTTGGAAATTTTGTCCTGTATGTTTATTTCCCTGGATTATTCACTGTTCTATGTGTTCTGAATGTGTTTTTCAATAAAAAATACTTTATTATGTGTTTATATACCATAATTTTATTACAATGTTTATATACCATGATTTTATTACATAAGAAACAAAACTGAATTTAATTTGAAGAACGACTTTAAGTCCTTATTTTTTAAACCAAAATTGCAAATTCACGATTCATATGTTATTCACTGTTTCCGTTTTCGAATAAATCGCCACCTCATCACCAAAGACTACTAGTGCTGGAAACGCACGTAGCCATGTAACATGCCCGGGAGGAAAGGGAGTAGATATGCAGTACTAATAAAAGCTAGCCTCTAGCACTCAAGACTGAACAACACTCCCTAGACACAGAAACGGGGCTGGATACTTAACGACCGTGTGCCTAAACCCACTTATCTGGTACTTCCTGTGGCAGCTGTAATCACTGTTCAGTGGATGTTGTATCAGTCAGTGATCGGCACAGTTCTTCCAACAGTACTAAACTATTCAATAGCTTAAAACACGAGCGTCCGCATGGCAGAATCGTGACCCTGATGCTCCATAAAATTTCGGGTATGATATATGAACGAGAAAGTACCTGAGCTCGTGATATTCAGCCAGTAAAAACGACATGTGTTTCTTTCACTTAGAACTTGCAATTAGGATCATACCAGTCCAAATTATTTTTCCGTAACCGTCACGACGCGGTTGATTGTTGTTCTCCCGACACGACACACGAAACCGAGAAACATCACCTTTTTGATAAACATTGATACTGCTTCGTGAACACTGAAATTAAACGCAAAACTTGTGTGGCAAACATTCTCAATTACTTCACCATAGCTTGTAAGATAGGTGGTGGAGTCACGACATCAGCACAGCATTCCACCCACGCTCCATGAGAGCTGTGCCAAGACCCACTGTTGCTCTGCACTCGGCAGAGAGGCGACTATCGATAGTCAACGATACAATTCTATGCTTACAAGCTGCAAGCTTCGAGGAGAGATCCACATCGATCTATGAATCGACATGAATCTACAAGCTGCCACTTCAATACTCGGCTTCTGCTAACTGTAGACCTACTGCTGACTCTGAGTTACATGTTTGGGCTAAGTGCCTTCCAGCCAATGGGCCATCTCTAGGCGTACTTATAGTTACTGCCCGCCTCCAACCCCAGAGGCCTACTGTTCAAGACTAGGGCTGGGTAAAAGGTCAGCAACCTCCACCTGTGTGGGCAGGCTACCACAGTAAACATTCATCTTCAAGGGCAGATATTACTGCTGAGCGATGTCTTCCTCTACATGATTCATTGTGGGGTTCCATGCCTTCCGGCACGACCTGCCCCAAGCTGTGAAGCTGCATCCAGTCAGTGCACATGCAGTCACGCGAAGTTCATATGAGCATTCGCACTGAGTCACTGGCATCACCATGAGCTGCCCAAGCCTGCAGGCTGCCTGCTTACCTCAGCACCTCCACACCAACTGTCTTCAGCACATGCGCTGAAGGACATTAACACTGCAGAGTATCACTAAGATTGTTGTAGTGCGTTGCATACGTTAAATCAATTATATTTACTTAACAACATAGCCTGCCACTGCTACCTGGCCCTGGTGGTGAACTAATGGTCCTGACACTACCAACTAAGGTGTAACAGATCACTTTGTTTTATGTGATGTGTTTTAACTTAGTGTTTCAATCCAATGAATCTTTCAATCCAATGAATGATGTCAGTGACTTTTAAAAAGAACTTCCCTTTTTAGTTTATTAGACTTTTTCGACCATCCTTCTACGAGTGGAATTTTTCTTGTGTTTGTGTATGTACTGTATGCTGGGCTGAACGCAGCATATCTGCGAAACGTGGCGGCAGGCAGCAATAGTCTGGCGCACTGTGGCACTTGCTGCAGCAAGCGATTATTCTATGCCACTTACATTCCATCTAGGAGATGGAATATGCTTCACAGAACACCCAGGGAGTTGGAGACTTGGTTGTTAATATCTCTAAGAACAGAAGTCGGTCGTTGGTTGACAGCCATAATATACAAAAGACATTGCTCAAGGCAAATGTTACATAACATGGAGCGTAACCAACTGTAAAACTGCAATGTACTCTATGCAAAGGAAAGTGAATACGTGTATAGTAAAGAATGAAGAGTCCGAACTCATTCAGCAGTAGCTGGTATTTTAAGCAACTCCCCAGACTGATATAGGCATCGCAACAGAGGAAAGGGAGTCTGAAGCCAAGATACCTAGGCCGCAAACTTCTGCAACTGCTTCCAAGTACAAGAAGGTAAAAGTTTATAACCTATGGCGACTGTAAAATACACGCAAATGGGTCATTACAGATACATGATATGTCTCATATCTGGCGACCTCGACAGCATGATCAGGTGTGTCTGTGTCAGCAAGTAACAATATTTGACTGAGAATTCGAGAAGAAGTCAAAATTAAAAGGAAACTATCGTGTTATGAAGAAAACTTTCTACAGAATTTGCAGTTGTCACCCATATTAACCAGTCAACAATTCGAATTACTCAGAGTTTGAGTTATTACCGACACTGCAGTTAAAACAGAAAATTCATGAGGAGTGAAACGGTTGAAGAGTAAAGATTAATTCCTGCAACAATAGGTGATAATCAGAAGAGGATATTAAGTCTACAGAAATGGAAATAGATTAATAATTACTTGAATAATTGGAAAAATTGATTGGAAAGAATAGTCGAGAAAATTTTGAATGTAATTTATGAGTCTGTGCACAATCTTGGGTGAACTTTAACTGGTACCTATGTCAACAGACCTTGTATATCATTACATTCAAGGTCATTAAACACAATTTGCATTATGTACTGCTGCTTCCAGTAGTGTGCGGTACCAAAGAGTCACCGCAACCATTGAAATTGTCGATCTGTCTATAAGTTCTTAAACACATAAAGCACAATATTTTTACTATAAGTGAACTAAGTTAAATAGGTGCTTATCAAGTCTGAGTCATTACCTTCAAATTAATTCCATTGCGTTTAGTCTTGAGTGTGACAATGTCGATACAGGCACACTCCTCCAGATATGGCGTTAATTATTCTTGTTTGCACTGATCCTCTTGATGCATAATCTCGGCGGTGAGTGAAATGATTAACAGATAGGAGTTGAACTTATAACCGTGCAAATAAATATTCCTTTTCTAATCACTATCTATAATACCTTTAATGAAAGGTTAAAATACACATTTTTAACAATGCTGGTACGACGGATCCAAGCATACGTCCCTATGCTACCACTTCCTGAAAGGAAAGGGTAAAGATACATGTATTAATAAACTGAAGAGCATATTTCTTACTTTGTTTCATACAGATATTTAACGATGTATCAAAACATTATCCTTGCCACTAATCAACTCGTTAATTTACTTTTCGCAGTGTCTTTGGTTTACAGCTCGTGCAGTTTACATATACAATCCCCCCTCCCCATTGTGCACTGAAGTCATACGGAGGTTCACAGTGGCTGAGCTTATTTCCATTTTTTGGGTTTCATAATCCTGGCTGGTATAGGTATAGCCTTCATTTTCGGCCGTTGGATTTATCCCGAGTAGTTATCGATTTGCATGGGCATGTCAGCTTCTCTTAACACTTCAAGGTTTGAAGAAATCAACAGTTTTACGATAAGTTTTCTTTCCTAATAAAGTGCATGCTGTAGCCGCGTAGGCCCATTATTGCCAGTTAGCAACTGCACAATGTTTAGCTTGCGAAGTACGTCCACACAGCCCACCCTCCGTTATTGTCACAGTTCGCGCTCACATGTTTAGTACGAGGGCAGAGTGTCCATTTCGTGCGTTTACAGTGGCATTCACTGCACAATTTCGTGAAGCTCGTGTTCAGCGGCATGATCCTTTGTGAAATCTTGGATGCGGTGACAACTGGTTTCCATATCAGTGGCCCTAGGAATTTATTCCACCTCGTTGGTCTCAGTGGGGAGGCCAGCCATACATCTGACATCCATCGACAGGTAAGTTTCTTGCTGCATTTACGACGTTGTCAAGCACAGAAAATTCATGTCACGTGAAGTATTACCATTTTTAGTTTACCATGCGGGCACCCACATATTGTTTTAACACACGTACACTTAAAACTTTGCAGCGAGATTTCGTACGTTTTTTGTGCTTTGTTTTTGAACGTCTTTCATACAGCTGCGTTACCTAAAGTTTCTGTAGTGTCGTTTTCACATGCTGTACACATAACATAATAAAATACAAATACAATTACCAAATACACTTATCCTACTCATTTGCTGACATGCCATTATCGTTGCTCATATACTTTATAGTCTGTAACATATTCTCTCTCCTTTTTATGTATAGGGTATTACTTGTCATTTGATTTTAGTACATTTTATCAGATTTCCTTTTCTTTACATTAATCGATTCCAATTACATGGGTACACATTTTACTCTCATTTGGTTATACAAGCTTCATATAACATTCATACAATAATAGATTCTGTTTTAATTTACGACATATATTGACATACATTTCATTCCAATTTACAGTGACTTCTTGTCGAAGCATATTTAACAATTCAAAAAGAATCAAAGAAGTAAGCAATAGTCACTACAATAGATACTACGCGCCGCTCAGATAACTACGCATGGCCTCATCTATCTAGCATTCTCCAGGAAGGATCTACACACTACAGGATTGTGGAAATTCCACGGGAAGATATTTATGTACTCAGTTACATCTTGCTAACAGAATTAACTGTGATATCAAGAACGAAAAAGTTTGTTGTTTCTAAACACAACTCAAATCTGACGATACCAATTGTATCAAATACTTCTTCAGTGTTTAAAAGTGCAACTATTATTTACTTGTTATGTTCATTGTATAAAGGCTTACAGAGTTGTATCATCAATACTATATTTTATGCATAATGAACGTAAAACAATGTTTATGTAAGTAACAAACGTGCATACAAATTTCAAAGTAATTCCGGTTATTGCCGCTTTCATGGGTAGTCGACGATCACAGTAGTTAGGACTCGACCCCTTGATTATTTGGTAGTACTCAACCTTAGTTCAGTATCGTGATATTTGACGTATTACAGCTGTTTTCTTCTTCATATACTTTCACACTATCACATTCATGCGTATCATAAACTTACAAATATACTTACTTGCAGTGCGACCCTTTCTTACGTCTATATGGTACCTAACACCCCACAAGCATTTATCTTTCTTCTCTTTAGGACGTGTCACTGCATCGTTTCCTGAAAGAAAAACACTTAATACTAACATCTTCATAGATAAGTGTGTAGTGGCTCGATGGTTACTTATCTTTCATAATATATTCCACCATGTATTCATTCACTTCAGTGTGCAGTTGTGTTATCACAAAACCTATTTCATTCCATGTGTGCGTCTCTACTTACCTTATAAATCTGAAAGATAAAGTATATTACAATATAAAATGTATTAGAAGCATGGTGTGACCTGTTATTCAGTTTGCCACTTATACTGCATTTGCTTGTTTATCTTCAGCAAGTCTTTTCTCGTCTGTCAAATATGATTAGTAGGTGCACTTTCTATACTTGAATTTGTAAATAGTGTACATATATAGATGTAATGTATATAGTAGCGTAGCTTAAGTAAATATCTCGTAGTTTAGCGTCCCTTTCATGTGTATATAATCCCTTAGCTTATCTTTGTGTGTGTGTGCTGTGTAGATACTCATGGTTGTAGTATAGACTCTCTCTTAATTCTCCTTGTCTCTGTTTATTCGACAGGATTTACAATGCTCATCAGGTTTGTTCGTTTTGGGCGCTCCAACACTTCCAGGTGTGTCTGTCTGGCGCGCATGCACTTGTGGTTTGTTGACGAGCTTGCTCCCCAATGCGCATGCGCTGCGTCGCTCTGACACCACTTGCATCGTGGCGAGTTGTGTATTGTATTGCACGCTACAGTTCATTTCACAAGTTCGTTTATTTGTTGACAACGGCGCTACGTGCAAGGCGAATCATTGTATTTAGAGTATCGTCGTCTCTAGACACATGAAAGTAAAATTCTTTCTTGTTACAACCAGTCATCCTATCGTTTACTCATTTGACATATAATAAAACATAAGAACAAAAATTTTCCTTCAGAACTAACAACATAAATTCTGTAATGTGACTTTTGCAGCAGTCTAAATCTAATATTATACACATGAAAAAAAGTTTTACATCACCTCGGTTCCGAGAGTTCCGGGACCTGTACAGAAAATTCGAATAGAGATCAACATAAACAGCATTTCCGCCCTTTTTGTTGCTCATGAAACCACACGTTGAATGTTGTACCACCATACAACGAGGCCTTCAGAGGTGGTGATCAGTAGCACTTCCTCTTGCATTGCTGCATGCCTGTATTTGTTGTGGTATACTATCCACAAGTTCATCAAGGCAATGTTGGTCCAGATTGTCCCACTCCTCAACGGCGATTCGGCCTAGATCCCTCAGAGTGGTTGGTGGGTCACGTCGTCCATAAACATCCCTTTTCAGTCTATCCCAGGCATGCTGGAGAACATGCTGGCCACTCTAGTCGAGCGATGTCGTTATCCCAAAGGAAGTCATTCACAAGATGTACACGATGGGAGACCGAATTGAAGTCCAGGAAGATGAATGCCACGACAATATGCTGCCGATATGGTTGCACTTTCGGTTGGAGGATGGCATTCACGAATCGTACAGCCATTACGGCGTCTTCCATGACCACCAGTGGCGTACGTCGGCTCCACATAATGCCACCCCAAAACAGCAGCACTCACTGGACATTGTGTCTAGAGCGTTCAACCTGACCGAGGTGCCGCCAAACACGTCTCTGACGATTGTCTGGTTGAAGGCATATGCGACACTCATCAAAGAAGAGAACGTGATACCAGTCCTGGGCGGTCCATTCGGCATGTTATTGGGCCCATCTATACTGCGCTGCATGGCGTCGTGGCTGCAAAGATGGACCCCGCCATGGACGTCGGGAGTGAAGTTGCGCATCATACAGCCTATTGTGCACAGTCTGAATCGTAACACGACGTCCTGTGGCTGCACAAAAAGCATTATTCAACATGGTGGCGTTGCTGTCAGGGTTCCTCCGAGCCATAATCCGTAGGTAGCAGTCATCCATTGCAGTAGTAGCTCTTGGGCGGCCTGAGCGAGGCATGTCATCGACAGTTCCTCTCTTTGTATCTCCTCAATGTCTGAAAAATATCGCTTTGGTTCACTCCGAGACGCCTGGGCACTTCCCTTGTTGAGAGCCCTTCCTGACACAAAGTAACAGTGAGGACGCGACCGAATCGCGGTATTGACCGTTTAGACATGGTTAAACTACAGACAACAGGAGCCATGTACCTCCTTCCTGGTAGACTGACTGGAACTGATCCGCTGTCGCACCCCCTCCATCTAATAGGCGCTGCTCATGCATGGTTGTTTACATCTTTGAGCGGGTTTAGTGACGTCTCTGAATAGTCAAAGGGACTGTGTCTGTGATACAATATCCACAGTCAATGTCTATCTTCAGCAGTCCTGAAAATGTGGTGATGCAAAACTTTTTTTGATGCTTGTATTATATTTACATACAACTTAGAGGGTATACAGCCCTTCTTTCAACTTAGAAACGTTTTCAAGTCTTTCTGTGCGTAAAGGCCTTTCTCTTCACCTGTGTTCGTGTGTACCAATCTGTATGCTCCCAGATAGGGGATTTTAGTAATTATGTATGGTCTGGTGTGTACTAATTACCACTTACAGTTCAGTTTTCCATTTTTTGTGGATTTGGGATGTGTTCTAAGTAACACCTTTTGGCCTATATAAAACTGTGTTGTACGTTTCAGCTTTCTGTCATAAACTCCTTTCCTGTATTTAGCCCAGGTTTCAAGGTTGGTTACTGCTTGTCGTATTTATCCAGCGATAATATCTGTATCAGTGTCTTGGGCAAAGGTTTCTCCCGCTCGTATACTTGTTTGCAACTGAACATCAGCTCATTTGGTGTTAATCCAGTTGATGTTTGGGAAAGGTTGTTAAAACTTGTAAGAAGGGAGTGACATATTTAATTCAATTGGTACGTTTTTGAGGTATATAGGTTCTTACAAACCTGTTGAATTCCTTAAACATCATTTCTATGGGGGATGCTCAGGAAGAAATTTGGATATTAAAATGTGTTTGATTTAGTTAGAATCTACAAACTCTTTCCATTTACATCCAACAAAATATGAGGCATTATCTGTTAATATAACTTCTGGTGTTCCTACTCTTACAAAACAATCCTCTTTGATCCATCTTATAATTGAACTGGCTGTAATGTTCTGTGCAGCATACTACTTTATGTATTTGGTGAAAATATCGTACGTACCTACTATATAGTTTACACCATCCTTACCTCTGGGGTAAGGTCTAGCCACAACCAAAGATACTTTTTCAAGTGGTTTTTTTAGCCACAATGTAGTTCAATCCGTTTGGAGATGTTAGAATGTTTTGTTTTCTGGTAGACAATACAGTTTCTCACCACCTGTAATACTTTTGTCTAATGTTGGGGAAATAACAATATTTACCTATTTTTCCAGTGCCTCTGCAGTGCTATGATATCTCCAAGTATTGTGTGTGTACAAGATAAAATCATCCACCTATTTCTCTGACAAACACATGCGCTGTTGTTCTTGTTTGGAATGGTTCCTATGGAACAGAACACCTTTGTGAATAGTGAAAAACCTTTTTAACTTTTCATCACCATTTTGCATAAGTTTCGTTCTTACCTTACTCCAGCGTGTGTCTTCCTGCTGTAATTGCTCCATGTGTTTGCACATGTGGACATAATACGGTCGAATTCTGTCTTCCATCAACATAGCTCTTATTTCACCATCCTGCTCTAAAACATCGTTGAATTCCTCTAGGCCTTGTGGTAATCGAGAAAGAGCATCAGCAATTATATTTTGGTTTCCTTTTATGTAGACTATTTCAAAGCTGAATTCTTGAAGATACATACACCACCTGGCTATTCATTGGTGTAGCAATTTACAGGTTAACAAAAACAATAGGGACTGATGGTCACAGTATACTTCTGTGTGTTTAATCCAAAGGAAATATTCAAACTTTTTAAGGGACCAAATTATAGTCAAACCCTCAAACTCCACAAGTGAACATTAATGTCCAGCTTTGGATAAGATGTAGCTAGCGAAGCTAATTGCCTTAGGAATAAGTTTTCCCTCTTCTTCTACCATTTGAAAAAGGCATGCCCCCAGACCTTGAGAAGACATGTCAGTGCCCAAACAAAAATCCTGCTTCATGTCTGGTTAAGATAAAATATAGGTTTGCTTGATTTTCCCGAAATCGTCTTGACATTGCTTGTCACATAACAAAGGTCTATTTTTTCCAGAGAAGATTGAAGTATCACTGTTCGTAGGTTGGTTAGGGACGACTTTACTGAAAAATGAGACTAGGCCCAAGTATTCCTTTAGTTGCTTCTTGTTTTGAGGAACATGACAGTTACTAATGACATCAAGCTCTTTAGGATCTCGCAGTATGCTGTCTGAAAAGATTATATGTCGTAAAAATTTTACCTTTTCTTGTCTGAAATTCGATTTTTTGAGATTTGCTGTTACTCCATGTTCAGAAATCCGTTTCAGTGCTTGTTCAATTAATCTTAAGCGTTCTACCCAAGTAGGTGTAGCGACTAAAAGGTCATCCATGTATACTGTTACCTTACTTAAAAGTTTGGATCCTAGCACTTTGTCCAGAGAAGAGATAAATACACTTGCACTTACGTTCAATCCAAAGGGTAATACTTGAAATTCGAAGCTCCTGCCCCCACATACAAACACGGTATACTTCCGACTTTCTTCATATAGTTTTATTTGACAATAAGAGGACCAGAGATCGATTATAGTAAGAAATTTAGCATCATGAAATTTCATAAGCTGTTCCTCTAAATTTTCTGGGCGTGTTCATACTAGCACTTTGCCCAGAGAAGTGGTAACTACACTTGCACTTACGTTCAATCCAAAGGGTAATACTTGAAATTCGAAGCTCCTGCCCCCACATACAAACACAGTATACTTCCTACTTTCTTCATGTATTTTTATTTAACAATAAGAGGACCACAGATCGATTATAGTAAGAAATTTAGCATCATGAAATTCCATAAGCTGTTCCTCTAAATTTTCTGGACTTTTTCGTACTGGTACAATGATCTTATTAATGTTATGTGCATCGAGGACCAAGTGCACCTTGCCATCTGGCTTACTCACGGCCAAAATAGGACTACAATAAGTGGAAAATGATGGATGTATTATGGTCCATTCAAGCAACCTGTTAATCTCTTTTCTTTCTGCTTTCCTCTTTGTCTGTGGTATAGAGTATGAAGTAGAACAAAAAGTTTCATGAGGATATACAACCATTTTGTACACAAAATCCTTAATGATACCTGGTCTTTTTTCAAATGCCTGTGTATAAGTAAGTATCAGTTCCCTGAGTTTCACTTGCTGTTCTTGAGACAAGCACTTTGATTCACAAACCTTCGTGTTTATTGTGTCGACGTTTATCTCTTCTGCAGCTGACTGTTCGTTGTTGTATGTGTTGATAAACATGACTATGGAATTGAACCTCAAAATCTTGAGTAACTTCAGTTTTATGTCTATCAGTACTGCCCCTGATTACGTCTATTGCAAATAATTGGTTATTTACAGAGAAATGACATTAGCTCTTGCCTATATCAATTTGTACTTGGTATGTCCTAAATGTACCCATACCGATTAAACAGTCAACTATTAATTTCTCTACTATCAAAAAATGGCATCGAACAGGAAACGGCCCTAATTGGGCACGAATTAAAGCTTGCGTTTTGGTTCCTTTCGGTTTCTGACCAATCGCAGTTTGTACCTTGCAATTTTGCACTGGCGGTGTGGTATACACCCACGTTTCTTCAGTTCTTGAAAGAATCTGTGTGACATCAAATTAGTCATAGCATCTGTGTCAAGCACAATGGGTACATAAAGGTCAAATATTTTGGCTTTAATAGTAGCTTGTACCTTGTACTCTGTCATTCTGTGTATCCTCATAAGTTTGATACAGATTATCTTTCACATCACTACCTTGATCGTACCTGACGAAGCAAGTGTCGATCAAGCTCGTGCCTCCACTCTCCTCCCAGGTCACAGAATAGGGGCCTATCTTGTCTGGTTCAAGTTTTACGGCATCAAGGTGGCATTGGTCTCTGAGTTAGGCGTAATTTCTACTACATGGAGTGTTGTTTGATTACGCCAGTTAGTACCTTGTGAGGCTCTCGACTCAAATTCTCTTTGCCTTTGCGCGTTATTCGTCACATTGCGTTACTTTGCTGGCCAAATTCCGCTGCCTGTGGATTATTCGGCTGTCTGATATTGTTTTGTGTTTGCCAAACGATCGGCTGATTATTGCTGGTAACTTGTGTCTGTACATATTGTGCAGGCTGGCCATTTGCTACTTGCCCATTGTAGTTATTTTTTTTAAATTTTTGCCCAGTTGTTTTATACTTGCCCTTGAATTTATGGCATTTGCCATTGCCGTTGAGATTACCATTACTGTTACCATAGGCCTGTGTGGGGCAAGGTTGCCATCCGTGTTGTACTAAGGAAGTGTTGTTCACTTGTTGATAAATAAAGCCCTGTGGCACTATCTGTGTATTAAAAGGCTTGGTTGTTCTGGTCTCTCTTCATATATCAAGTCTATTGAGTCCAGTATAGATAGAAAGTATTTGGTGCCATCTTCTGGAGTGGTTATGTGGGCAGGTTGATGGTTCTTTAAAATTTTCAACACATCTACTTGAGATACCGGGTTCATCCAGTATCTGGTTTTACTGAAATATTTTTCAAAATAGCCCCTTAAGCTGCCATGTTTGCTATTGAATGAAGCTGGGTTGGACACTTAACGTTTGAGCCTCTCTTGTACGGCCTCAGACTAGTTTTTATCCAGAAAAGCTTTCTCAAACTGTTCACAGTAGCGGCAACATTCCGTCATATCCGTAGCCAATAGCAGAACGACACCCTGTGTGTATCCAACAAAAAATCTAATTTTCTGGGCTTCAGTCCAGGGACGAAGTAAAACACTTCGAAATGCTCTGATAAAGACCACGGGTTTTGTTCTTATCCCTTCAGAGGTAAATACCGGAAATTGTCAATTGACAAACACACTGCACTGTCAGTGACAGGTGTGTTTACGTCCGTTTGTTGCATAGCGGATGGCAACTGCGCTTGCTCGACAGATACAGCTGCCAGCAAGAGTTGTTGCATTCTGCAACCTCGCTATTTTCCTTCGACAGGCTAGCGACATATTGTAAGTGAAAGTATCTAACTTCTCTAACAGCATGAATTTGTTTTCTGTCAAATGTTGTTTTGGAATATCAGTAGTTTTAGCAATACTGCCTCACAACCTTTCCTCTGCTTCCTTTAAACCTGAATCTGTTTTAGCTAGAAATTGGCTTTCTTTCTCTTTTAGAACTTATTCTACTTTATTTACACAAATCTTCCACCCTGATACCAGCTTTTCAGCAAAGGAGCTGCCCTTGTGCAGCATCCCTGCTTCAGCTTTTGCAGTTATTTCCTTTACACCTGCACATATCTTATCTGTTACGGCGTAAAGTGAACCGCCGGCACTGCCAGTCGGGAACGAGAGCAGAGAGGGCTGTGAGAAGAGGTCAGTCATTCTCTCGCTGACCAACCCCTCTCCAGGACGACAACGCCGACAGCAGCGGCCTCTATGCGAAGAGGACACAAGCGCCACGCCCAATTGCCTGCGTCCCAGTTCTGCAGAAGCTTCAAGACCAACGACCTGAATAGAAGCTTCAAAGCTCATTACTTTGCTCGTACATTCTGTGTAGCTCAAACTTGGAATTATTATACTGAAGAGATTTCTTATTTTGTCTGTCGCCCTTTGCTTGCGACACATCTGTTTAACGTAAAGCTAAGTATTGTAATTTTTCCTTTTGCAATTAAATTTATTAATGCGATTTGTTTCAACGATGTCTAACTATCCGAGAGAGCACGTTTCCCGGATACCCTACATTTGACAACTAGGCAGGATTCAACATTGTCTCTGTTTTTGGCAAATTTTGACGCTAAACTTAACTGGTCCACTCTTAGACTTAACTTGTGTACTTCTGTAGGGAAGTTTTTGCCCACTTCCTGCAGCTCACTGACTTAGTCCGACACATTTTTTTACCGACGCATCCACTTGGCATTACGTCTCCTGAATTTGAGAATATGCTTCACTAAGGTTTTGTAGCTCACCAGCAAGCTCTTCCTGTTTATTGTCTACTCTTTCCATTAACGTATTTATAGTCCGGAATATGTCGGTAATTATTTTTTGTTTTAGTTGTTTACCTACCTCTGTCAACTTCCCAGACGGTTCGTCAGACAATTCAGTGCATATAGTTTTGCTCACCTCACTGAAATGTTGCTTAATACTATAATTTAAATCGTTAAATGCCTGATTTTGCTGCGTGAACTGTTGTCCTTTATTCACCTGATGTTTTATGAACTGCTGTATCATACATTTAAGTTGTTGTGTAACACTTTCCGTTTTTTGTAAACTGTTGTGTTATTTGTTGCATGAGTTTGTAGAATTGTGTCTCTCACTAGTATTTACAATGTTTTTACGAACTGTTTCCTGTTCTTGCACTCACAATGTCGTGAGCAAGTAATCAAAGGAATTTTCCTTCTCGCGCCCTTCAATTTCACTGTTTGAAAAAAATGTTTTCTAGTTAGAACTGAGAAATTGCCTCATCGAGCGTCATAAAAGTGACATCATCATTAGTTATATTACCAATGTCATCATTTATTGATCGTGGGACGCCAGCCTCTTTGTTTTGGTTGCCATTGACCAGTTCACAAGTTGCCGCATTACCTTCAACTGTTGCCAAGCTCTGATTTCTGACAGTTTGGCATATTGCATTTTGTAATGAATGTGGCCAATTCCTTTGACTCCATTATGACTAGTTTTTAACAAAATCATGAGTAAAATTTTTCAAAAAACGAATTTTTTTTGTACAGGTACTTTTCAATTAAAGTAGTTTTAGCTGTATTCATGAAAGAACCAGTTATTATCTGACACAGTCGTTTGAATTTAAATGACTTATCTTGCACTTTAATTATGACTTTGTACAAATTTTCGTCTTTTCTGTAGGAATGCACTTTCCATAAAGGATATTAATTGGAAGGAAAAGAGATTCTCTACTGCCAGAGAGACGGCGCCAAGTGTGGCCACATAAGCATACAACGTAGCAGCTTCCTATCTTTACTGCTGAAATCAGCATATCCGGCTCATCTCATCTGTAGGCAGAATTTAATTTTAATTTGCTTCTTAGACGGTTTTATCATTTCCCATCTCGTGGACATGTAACAAATACAATGAAGGTCTCGTTAGTTCCTTGTAACAATAATATGAATCATTCACGTAAAAAAAAATTGTCTCAACAATCGAAAGGTCTGTTCATATTTCGCTCAGTGCTGTCCTTTAAATGGTCCTCACTGAACAGGGATGTGGAAATGAAAACAATCTTGGGTGAACTGCTGGCCGGAGTGGCCGATCGGTTCTAGGTGCTACAGTCTGGAACCGCGCGACCGTTACGGTCGCAGGTTCGAATCCTGGCTCGGGCATGAATGTGTGTGATGTCCTTAGGTTAGTTAGGTTTATGCAGTTCTAAGTTCTGGGGGACTGATGACCTCAGACGTTAAGTCCTATAGTGCTCAGAGCCATTTGAACCATTTTTTTGGGTGAACTTTCACCGATACCAATATCAACAGACATTATATATCATTACATTCAAGGTCAATAAACATAATTTGCGTTACGTACTGCTGCTTCCAGTAGTGTGCGGTACCAAATAACCACACAACCATTGAAACTGTCGATCTGTCTATAAGTTCTTAAACACACGAAGCACAATATTTTTGGTATAAGTAAACCAAGTTCAATAGGTGCCTATCAAGTCTGAGACATTACCTTCAAATTAATTCCGTTGTGTTTTTTCTTGAGTGTGACAATGTCGATGCAGGAACGCTCCTCCAGATATGGCGTTAATTATTCTTGTCTGTACCAAACCTCTTAATGCAGGATATCGGCAGCGAGTGAAATGATTAACAGATAGGAGCTGAACTTATAAACGTGCAAATAAATATTCCTTTTCTAATTACTATTTATAATACCTTTAATGGATGGTTAAAATACACATTTTTATCAATGCTGATACGACAGATCCAAGCATACGTCCGTATGCTACCACTTCCTGAAAGGAAAGGGTAAAGATACATGAATTAATAAACTGAAGATCGTATTTCTTACTTTGTTTCATACAGATATTTAACGATGTATCAAAACATTATCCTTGCCACAAAACAACTCGTTAATTGACTTGTCTTTGGTTTACAGTTCATTCAGTTTACATTCAATTCAATGTCAGTTCAGTTTCTTTATTCATCCATTAACAATAAACATTGTACAGATGTAGTCAATTTCAATATAATTTCTTACATTCAATTTGTTTCAAAAACTTGGATCTCCATCTACATCTACGTGTTTACTCTGCTATTTACAATAAAGTGCCTGGCAGAGGGTTCAGTGAACCACCTTCAAGCTGTCTCTCCACCGTTCCACTCTCGAACAGATCGTGGGAAAAACGAGCACCTAAATTTTTCTGTGCGAGCCCTGATTTGTCTTATTTTATCGTGATGATCATTTCTCCCTATGTAGGTGGGTGCCAACAGAATGTTTTGGCAATATTATATATCAGTATATATAAATAATACTTCTTTTGTGTTCAGATATTCTTCAATGTTATAAAAACTATTGTTAGCAAAAATTGTTTAAAATCCACCTCCAATTTATGAAATACTTTAATTTTCTTTATTGTAGCAGGCAATGCACTAAAAAGTGTTTTGGGCTGGAGTTTATACTTTTTTGATAGAGCACTCCTTCGTGGGTGTATCTGTGAAAATCATCTCTGTTCCTTGTTTGATGGTTATGAACCTGATTATTTAATGTTGAAAATTCCTGGTGAGTTTTCTGAAAGCAGACACATTCATAGATGAATAAGCTACGAAGAGTCATTATTTTAAATTCTTTAGATATTTCCCCGCATGACACTCTATGGGGAACCCCTTTCTTTATTCTAATAGCCCTTTCTTGAAGTTTTAAAGCTTGTTTTGCCATACCTGTATTTCCCCAGGTCACACCATATCTAAGTAAACTGTTCATATAAGCATAATAGGCACACAGCATTCTCAGCACATAGCAGCATTTACTTAGCTTTTTACTCAAAACTTCTAGATGCTTTTCCCATCTTAAGTTCAAAATGGTTCAAATGGCTCTGAGCTGAACACTATGGGACTTAACATCTATGGTCATCAGTCCCCTAGAACTTAGAACTACTTAAACCTAACTAACCTAAGGACATCACACAACACCCAGTCATCACGAGGCAGAGAAAATCCCTGACCCCACCAGGAATCGAACCCCGGAACCCGGGCTCGGGAAGCGAGAACGCTACCGCATGACCACGAGCTGCGGACCCATCTTAAGTGCTCATCTACCTACATACCTAGAAATTTTGTGTATGGAGCTTGTGCAATAACATACACTCCTGGAAATTGAAATAAGAACACCGTGAATTCATTGTCCCAGGAAGGGGAAACTTTATTGACACATTCCTGGGGTCAGATACATCACATGATCACACTGACAGAACCACAGGCACATAGACACAGGCAACAGAGCATGCACAATGTCGGCACTAGTACAGTGTATATCCACCTTTCGCAGCAATGCAGGCTGCTATTCTCCCATGGAGACGATCGTAGAGATGCTGGATGTAGTCCTGTGGAACGGCTTGCAATGCCATTTCCACCTGGCGCCTCAGTTGGACCAGCGTTCGTGCTGGACGTGCAGACCGCGTGAGACGACGCTTCATCCAGTCCCAAACATGCTCAATGGGGGACAGATCCGGAGATCTTGCTGGCCAGGGTAGTTGACTTACACCTTCTAGAGCACGTTGGGTGGCACGGGATACATGCGGACGTGCATTGTCCTGTTGGAACAGCAAGTTCCCTTGCCGGTCTAGGAATGGTAGAACGATGGGTTCGATGACGGTTTGGATGTACCGTGCACTATTCAGTGTCCCCTCGACGATCACCAGTGGTGTACGGCCAGTGTAGGAGATCGCTCCCCACACCATGATGCCGGGTGTTGGCCCTGTGTGCCTCGGTCGTATGCAGTCCTGATTGTGGCGCTCATCTGCACGGCGCCAAACACGCATTCGACCATCATTGGCACCAAGGCAGAAGCGACTCTCATCGCTGAAGACGACACGTCTCCATTCGTCCCTCCATTCACGCCTGTCGCGACACCACTGGAGGCGGGCTGCACGATGTTGGGGCGTGAGCGGAAGACGGCCTAACGGTGTGCGGGACCGTAGCCCAGCTTCATGGAGACGGTTGCGAATGGTCCTCGCCGATACCCCAGGAGCAACAGTGTCCCTAATTTGCTGGGAAGTGGCGGTGCGGTCCCCTACGGCACTGCGTAGGATCCTACGGTCTTGGTGTGCATCCGTGCGTCGCTGCGGTCCGGCCCCAGGACGACGGGCACGTGCACCTTCCGCCGGCGACTGGCGACAACATCGATGTACTGTGGAGACCTCACGCCCCACGTGTTGAGCAATTCGGCGGTACGTCCACCCGGCCTCCCGCATGCCCACTATACACCCTCGCTCAAAGTCCGTCAACTGCACATACGGTTCACGTCCACGCTGTCGCGGCATGCTACCAGTGTTAAAGACTGCGATGGAGCTCCGTATGCCACGGCAAACTGGCTGACACTGACGGCGGCGGTGCACAAATGCTGCGCAGCTAGCGCCATTCGACGGCCAACACCGCGGTTCCTGCTGTGTCCGCTGTGCCGTGCGTGTGATCATTGCTTGTACAGCCCTCTTGCAGTGTCCGGAGCAAGTATGGTGAGTCTGACACACTGGTGTCAATGTGTTCTTTTTTCCATTTCCAAGAGTGTAGTTCCCTAACTCAGCTTTTACTCTACTTCTAGCTTTACTTTTAATATTACTGAAATTCATCAATACCATTTTATCCTTATTGTTTGTCAAAGAATTATCACTAAACCATTTCCTGTCTCATTTTATGTCCTAGAGACAGTCTGCTGTAGATTTTCCTCGCTGTATCCTTTTATAAAAATGCTAGTGTCATCAGCGAACATCACAATTTTTGCAACTGTCAGATGGTTTGGCAAATCGTTTATATACACCAAGAACAACAGAGGGCCTAACACAGAACTCTGGGGCACACCATAGCTAGTTTTTTTTTAAATCTAAAAGATACTCTTTGCCTTCATGACATATTTGTACTTTCTGTTGTCTATCAGAGAGATACGACTTGAAACATTTGAAGGTAAGTCCCCAGATCCCATAAAATTCAGGTATCATAAGCAGTAAGTCATGGCTGATTAGATCAAACACTTTAGATAAATCTAAGAATATCCTGTAGCTTAATTCATTCTTGTCCAATGCATTTAGGGCCATTTTCATGAATTGGAAGACTACTGTTTCTGTGGATCTGTTCTTTCTAAACCTATTTTGAGCATTAGTCAGTATTTTATTTTTATTCAGGAAGTCAGCTAGCTTTTCATACATTACTGTTTTAATTACTTTAGAGAAACTTGATAATAATGACACTGGCCTCTAATTATTTATGTCAGCTGTACTATCCTTTTTGTGAAGTGGCTTTATTATGGAGAGTTTTAGTTTTGGTAGGAACACCCCTGTCCTAAAAGAAGTATTAATAATGTCAGTTAGGTGAGTATCTATACTGGTAGATATACATTCGATTAGCTTGTCTGGAACTCCATCAATACAACAACACATTTTATTTTTTAGTTTATTAATAGCATTTCTAACTTCACATTCTGTTACTGGGTAGAGAAACACTGTCTTTTCACAATTTAGCACTTTTATGTTTTTGTTGTTTGAATTGCACAGAATTTTAATTAGGTTCGGTGCTATGTTCACATAATGTTCACTGAATATATTGGCTATCTGCTGAGCATCTTCTATCACTTTTAATTCTGAAATTATGGGTCTTGGTTTTACATTTTCCTATGCTATTGTTTATAACCTTCAAAATCGATTTTGATATACTGCTTCTCTAGTTAATGTGTGAATCATTGCTTAGCTTTTTGCCACCTGTATAACTTTCCTATAGACCCTTATATATTTCCTATAGTACGGCTTTATTGTTGTATTTATTTTAGCATGTTTGCTTAGGTTTATAAGGGTGATTGCTGATTTTTTTAATCCCTTGTGTTACCCATGTGTTTGTCTTCTCACTGACTTTAATTCTTTTTAACAGGAATGCTACATCACAGCAATATTTATAATCAGTGAGAAAACGGTCATACTTTTTGCCTACATCATCAGTTTGTTTGATGCCCCACTGCATCCTTTTTAGCATACTATTAAAACCCTTATGTTGTTTGCATTAATTAGTCTTCTTTGTACATATTTTTCAGTGACTGTGCATTTCTTATTGTTCTCATTCCTTATCATCATTTTTAAATCCATATGGTCAGAAAAGCCTGTATCAGTTACTTCAATGGTGTACCCACAGCTTTGTTTGTTGGTAAATATCTGATCAAGTGTTGTTTCAAACCCATCCCCATATCTGGTAACTTCCTACACAGTAGGTTGCATGTTGTATGAGTTAAACAGATTTAATAATTGTATCTTGTTCTTATTACTTTTGTTAAAATTAATGTTAAAGTCACCAAGAACTATTGAGCATTTTGACCTGCCTCTCAATTTATTTAAAAGATCATGTATGTAATATAAGAACTGGGTAATGTCACCTGATGGGGACCTATAGATGCAAGCAACGATACTCTGACAGTCTGTAAGTTCTCAAATATAAGATTCGAAATCTTTTACTACACACTTCACCTTGCTAAGTTTTACCTCTTTAGATTTAACATTACTTCTAACATAGATGCATACACCTTCACATTTATAAGTTTCCCTGCAAAAACTACTTATTAAGTCAAAGTCTAGTATATTTGCTGTGCAAATCTGAGTGTCCTGAAGCCAATGCTCATTGATACATGGCACAGAAACCTCCTTAAGATTACAGTTTAAAATTACTTCCCTCTCACATATTTTGTTGCCCAGTCCTTGTACATTCTGATACAGCGAAGTCAAGCCACCTAGATTTGGTGCAGAGCTCACCTTAGTGTCTCCTTCAGGTTTTGACCAAGTCTGACACATTTCAGGCTTGGCCAGCCTTACATGTTTGCTTGATCTGGTTCTGAGTTTTGAGACATATGTTCCAAATTCGTGAAACAAGATAAACTGTTATTTACCATACTAAGTATTTTTTGGGCCAGCAGTGTATTTCTTATTACACTCAGACCTTGACCATGTCTTGTATGACAAGTTCTCAAGCAGTTACAATTGTCAGAGGGTTCGTGGTTTAGCCACGTACTACTTATTACAATCTTCAGAAAGAATCACGAAGTAGTTAGGCTATAATATTTTATTTTTTATTGCAACGAAAAGCTCATATTAACATTGAATCAATAACAACAGAACTATTATATATAATCAAAGAATAAACAATCTGTCCCTTGTGCGCGCCGCCACAGAATAATGCTATCCTTCACTGTGCGTCTACGGATGTTCTGCTGGTGACTCCCACACAGCCCCCCTGCGACAGAGTGGAGCTCCGGGAATGTAGGGGTATTTATATTTGACCTGACGCCCAGCTCTTGTGTGTACTGAAGGCATTGGTTGAACCTCTTCAGCTTCTGTTGCTGGTAGTGACGGTACTGCTTCCTCTTGTGGTGGTGAGGTGGTGTCATCCTGGTCCAGTGGTGTGGAAGGTAGCGCTTGGTGCCTGACCTCTGTGTCCTCTTCAGTCGGTAACATATGTGCAGGTTTGAGTGGTTCCAATGATACCACGTGCCTCTTTCCATTTAGACCTATCTGCATGGTATGTTCATCCTGTGAGAGCACTCTGTAAGGTCCAGAATATGGAGGCTACAGTGGTGACTTGACAGCATCCGTCCGTAGCATCACATGTGTACATGAGCGTAGATCTTTGTGCATGAACGTATTTACCGCTCCATGTCTCGAGACAGGAGATGGGCGAAGTCTGGCCATATGCTCGCGTACCATTTGCAATGTAAACGGCAATTCGGTCTGTCGTGCCCCTTCTTTAGCGGTGAAGAATTCTGCAGGCAGTCGTAAGGGTTCACCATAAACCAATTCTGTGGTGGGTGCCTCTAAATCCGTTTTTCAATGCTGTGCATAGGCCCAAAAAAACTAGTGGTAACGCTGACGACCAAGATTGTGCATGACACATTAATGCAGTTTTTAATTTTCTTTGCCAGCGTTCTACCATCCCATTGCTTGCTGGCTGGCACGCTGTGGTGCGATGATGTTGGAACCCGCAGAGGTTGGCCAATTCTGAGAACAACGTCGATTCAAACTGACGCCGCTGGTCTGTGGTGACATGTAAAGCGCAGCCTAAACGTGCGATCCAAGATGAAAGAAATATGCGTGCCACCGTTTCTGCTGAAATATCCGATAACGGAATCGCCTCTGCCCATCTAGTGAAGCGGTCCACCGCAGTGAGGAGATAAAGGTATCCTTCCGACGGCAAAAGCGGTCCAACGATGTCTAGGTGCACATGTGTGAAACGTTGTGTAGTAAGTGGGAAGTTTCCTACCGCTTTGTGCACGTGTCGTCCCACCTTGGCCCTCTGACAGTCTAGGCACGATTTTGCCCAATTACGGCAGTCTGTATTTATACCGGGCCACACGAATCTGTCTGTCATTAGTTTTCCTGGATGAGCCAGTCCATGGATGCTATCAAATAATTGTCGTTGCAATCTCTCAGGTACGAACGGTCTCGGTTTTCCTTGCGATATGTCACACCAAACTCGGAAAGTGTTCACTCGTAGGTTGTATTTGTTGCAAGCGTAACCCGGACGTACTATCATGAGAGAATTTAGCAAGTTGCTGGTCTGTTTCCTGTGCTGCAGCTATTTCCGTGTAGTCAATAGTCTGAGAGATTGTTTCCAACCTAGACAGGAAATCTGCCACGACGTTTTCAGCTCCTTTTATGAGCTGCAGGTATATTGTAAACTGGGCGATAAACTCGAGTTAGCTAAATTGTCCTGGTGAGCAGCCACCCTTGTTCTTACTGAAGGCGAAGGTAATTGGCTTGTGGTCTGTGAAAACAGTGAATGGTTTGCCTTCTACTTGCGGTCGGAAATGTCTGATGGCTTCATAAATTGCCAGTAGTTCCCTATCATAGGCACTCCATTCTACTTGTGATGATGTAAGCTTGCGGGAGAAGAAATCTAGGTGTTGCCAATTGTTTCCCACCTTCTGGTGTAGAGCTGCACCTATTTCCTGCTGGCTCGCCTCCACAACAATTGCCAGTCGAGCTTGAGGAACCGGACGTGCCAACATTATTGCCTGACGTAGACAGGTTTTGATATTGTCGAATGCCATCTGCATCTCTCATGTCCACTGTAAAGGTCGTTTGCCTACTGCATCCTTGCCGACTAGTGCTGACGTCAAAGGTGCTTGTATGGCTGCCGCATTAGGCAGATGTTGTCTGTAAAAGTTAACTGCTCCAAGAAACCGGCTTAGTTGGCGATAGTCGATGGGGCGAGACATCTCTTCGATAAGGTCGAGTTTATCTTACGGTGGGCTGATACCGGCTGCTGTCACTGAGTAGCCCAAGAATGGCACCTGACGTCGTCGTAGTAAACACTTTGATTCATTGACCGAAATGCCGTATGCCTCACTACGTTGGTAAACAGTCCTTAGATGTGGTTCGTGCAATTCCTCAGGCAACGAAAAACCCAAGATGTCGTCGAGGTACGCGAAGCAATATGGTAAACCTTTGAGGACTTCGTCAATGAAACGCTGCCAAGTTTGTGCCGCATTTTTTAACCCGAACGGCATACGGAGGTATTCGAATAAACCGAATGGTGTTGTGACAGCCGTCTTCGGTATATCAGCAGGTGCGACCGGTATCTGGTGATACGCTTTTTTGCAATCAATGACACTAAAAATGGTCGCGCCTGCAAGTGCGTGCGTAAAATCCCTGATATGTGGTATCGGATAACGATCGGGGATGGTATGAGTATTTAGTGCCCTGTAATCTCCGCATGGTCTCCAAGTCCCATCTTTCTTCTTTACGAGGTGAAGTGGCGATGACTACGGACGATTCCCGAGCGTAATAATTCTTCGAACTCTGCCTCCGCTGCAGCAAAACGATCCGGAGCTATCCGGCGTGGTCGTTGAGACACTGGCTGACCGGGTGTAGTCCTGATGTGATGTACCGTATTGTGCTTTATTGTCTGCCCACCAGACATGGATTCGCAGTTTTCTACTTGTCTGCAATCAGACGTCGACATAGGGCTTCGTCCTAGGGTGCCTCTAATGCACTTGTGTCCCCCGTCGAGTGCTCACTGAGCTAATTGATACCTCAAGTGCATAATGAAACAAGAAATATGCACCCAATATTGCGCCTGACACATCGGCAATTACGAAAGTCCATGGTAAACTTTCATGGAATCCGAGGTCTACCTCTATCTGATGTTTTCCATATGTCGCTATCGACGTCTGGTTTGCTGCTATGAGTTTCGACTGAGATGGAGGGAGCTTCACATCACTGTTTCTAACAGGCAACGCACTAACGTCCGAACCTGAGTCGACTAGATAAGCACGGCCTGAATTAAACGTCTGTAACAAACAGCCGATGGGACAGTGAAGGTAAAGAAGAAAGGTTACTCATCCGTAGCTGCCCCTCGTCGATCTCACCTCGTAACAGTAGGCGCTGGTGCTCGAACTCGCGACCGGCGGCGCCTAACGCCGGCCGCTGTCGCCATTTGTGTGATTGCAGGGTGATGTGCAGCGCGTCGCCTCACTTCCGAGTCGTCGATGGTACCAGCAGATACGCTCCTTAGACACAATGCCATCTTCCTTGCTCTTCTTGTTTGTGCCTGTCTTGCCTCCGAGCAACGTCGATATCTGCTGCTTCAGTCCGTCAACTTGTTCCCGTAGGTCATCCAGTTGTTGAGAAACGTCCGGCTGTTAGCGTCGTTGTATCGCCGCCGTTTCCTGTGAGTCTGTACTGTTGTGTCCGAACATCACCGTCGACGTATGCGCTGCGTCTAACAAGGTGTAGACCTTGTCGGCTAGTGAGTTCAACGACAAGATATCTTGTGCTTCTGAGAGCGCCACAGCCGTTCTAACTGCCTCTGGCAACTGCACGCGCCATACATGTTGCAGTGTCGTATCTGGCAACTCGGTGTCGTTGACTAAACTTCGCAGGTGCCGCCAAAATTCCGAAGGTGACTTATCTCCTCTCTTTTCACCGTGCAATACTTGCTGGATACGTTGTTCGACCGGCCGACGTAGTCGCTCAATGAGTAACTGCTTAAAACGTGTATACTTTTGCGCGGCGGGCGGCTGAAGTGTTGTATCTGCGCTGATCGTTTCTGTTTTATTGTCAAGCGCACTACACATGACGATTCAATTAAATCGTAATGATAAGGTCTTTTAAATAACATAACATTTGTGTTTGTTAACTTGCCCAGTGTTGTCTTCAGAGCTGTTGTTGCTGCAGCTGTTTCATTATGGTATACATCATTGGAACCACCAATAAGAACTGCAAAGTCACCCCTTGACAAATTACTGCAGTCTTCAGTGTTGGTGACGATCTGGTTGAATCTTGCTCCAGCTTTCACTATGCCTTCAATTTTAATGTTTTTTTTTTTGTTTTTTTTTTTTTTAGGGTCTTCGTTTTTGTAGCCACCCTTCTTCCAAAACCATCACAGTAGATTCTGATGTGTGTTGTTTTTTCTCTTCGCATTTCTTGACTCTGTGTTCCATCTTGTTGTTTATCTGTTGCATTTGATACATTGTCTGTTTTACTCAATTTCAAAACAGGCACCATCAAATCTAGGTTGCTGCAAGAATTTTCGCTGTGGGATTTTTTCGATGATTTAAATAATACATCTGCGCTTTTTGTGTCACAATCCACGTTGTTCTGCTTTGTGTGTTTGGCTTCAAATGTGATTGTGTGAATATCATTATCTTCAGGTCCGTTATAGTCGGGTATGTTACAAACTTTAGGCCTAATAGTTTTCAACCTACATTCGTCACAGTTGCAGTTTTTTTTCTGATTATCTCTCGCCCTTTAGGAGGGGTCTACTTTTCCACATTGAAAATGAAATATGTTTCCACATTCCATGCACTCAACACCACTTCTCACAATTTTCTGGCATTTTCGACAATGTTTACACGTCCTGTCGCCTGTATTTTCACTAGTCAAATTTTCTGTTACAACATCACTGAACAATGGAGATTAGACTGTTGTTTTTGTTGCTTAAGTTCATCAGTTTTTAGTTTTAACCCACGAATTTCATGTAATAGAAACGCTATAATATCGTCTTTAATGTCTTTGCTGTTTACATTTTCGTGCATTTCGTCTTTACAGCAATTCAAACAGTACCAAGTCTTTCGTTTTGAACTTAGGTTTGCACACTTATAGTGGTAAACTGTTTCACATTTTAGACACATTATTCCTTTGTCGGCGCGTTTTTCACAACAGCAGTGGGAAGACGTCCCATTTTCTTGCAAATGTTCACTGTTGGTCAAAACTGTGCGCGCCAGACAAGTATTATCATAGTAAGTACCGAATTTTTCGCACATTATGCACTTTCCATCGTAATTTTTAATTTTACTCATGAAGCTATTGCACTCGTCATTTTCATTGGGCGCCATCTTTTCAATTACATATGGCTTATATATAAGAAAAGAAAGAAAAATATGAGTCAACAGATCGGCCCTTCACAATGCGGCAGCCACAGCAGCTACACCAGTGTAAAGTTCACCGACCCTATTGCATTAGCATGTCGTTGGTAGTTCTGTGCGGTGAGATCGTTGTTATGACCTGTGTTTGACTCAAACTTTTTTTTTTCTTTCTGATTCTAGTGTTGTTGTGTATAATCAGGAGTGCAACTGTCCAACCAAGTCTGTTAATTTCGTGCAGTGTGAGATCAATGCTGAGACAGTCGGCAGCAGTGACGCTTTGGCTGTGGATTTGTTATTGTTTGGTGTATGCCTGTGCCCTGTAGTCACCTGAAGTACGTCGCAATCCACTGAAGGGGTGTTGATAGTGTTTATGGAACAGATGACTAAGAAATTCGATAAAGCAATCAAAGCGTAAAATACGAACGTGGTAAATCTTAGAAAAGACCTGTCTACCACACTTGTTACAAGCATGTTAGACCTTAAAACAGAATTTCTACTAAACTCCATGCATGATAGATATTTAAACAGAACTAACCGCCACGAATGGCAATTTTAAAAAAAGGAACTATAAAGGATCCTAGGCAAGAAAACAAGGAAATGCAAAATACAATTTCTAACTCACAAACAGCAATAACAGTGTTAACTGCGGTGTTGCGGCTGGAAGTAATTAAACAACGCGATCTTGTGAGAAAGGAAGTTAGCGAACAATTTCGAGAGGTTAATAATGGTGTAAAGCAACATGAATTAATAACAATTCATAAACAAATTCCAGAAACGAGTGGGAAGCTGTACATGTCAAAAAAATTAGGATTTAGAGGTGATGGCTACCGCATAATCTGCCTTTGTTAATGACCGAGAAGAACTAAGGATTAAACCAAAGGGTGATAAGACCATCAACATACCCCTTTCTCCAGAATTAGATGCTATTAAATCGATTTGGTGAAAATAACTTAATTTTGAAGCTCGAATATAGTTAAGTTGGTCGAACAAATATAGTAATTGACTGAATTTTGTCATGAGTTTCATAGTGACTGCAGAGGCTTAAGTTGTCTACTGACTTTTACCACCAATTCATATGACATGCAAAGTAATTTGAGTATGATGCTACATGAACCGTTTAATACATTCACAAGGTCAAGTTTAGACAAGCATAAGACCAGTTTTCACTGTAATGATTACTTATGAAAAGAATGAAGTTAAATTCACTTGCACATATGCAGGCTGACAGTTATTGAACTATATGAAATAAAATCGTTATAGCTTCCGAACTGTTTGCCTTAGGGTGTTCAAAGTGCAAGGTTGGCCACGTGGCATGATGGTAACTAGTATGTGCTGTATGGTTTGATTTAGCGACGAAACCGACCTTCATCTGGATGGGTTCGTCAATAAACAAAATTGGTGCATTTGGGGGACTGAGAATCCGCATTTCATGATCGACGAGTCTCTTCACCCTCAACGGGTGACTGTATGTTGTGCAGTGTCCAGCTATGGAATAATCAGTCCATGGTACGGTGATTACCAAATGGTACGTGAAGATTTTGGAAGATGATTTCAAAAATGGTTCAAATGGCTCTGAGCACTATGGGACTCAACTGCCGAGGTCATTAGTCCCCTAGAACTTAGAACTAGTTAAACCTAACTAACCTAAGGACATCACAAACGTCCATGCCCGAGGCAGGATTCGAACCTGCGACCGTAGCGGTCTTGCGGTTCCAGACTGCAGCGCCTTTAACCGCACGGCCACTTCGGCCGGCGGAAGATGATTTCATTCATATTATCCAAAGCGACCCGATTTCTACAAGAAGTGGTTCATGCAAGGCGGAGCTCGACCCCAGTGAGGAAGGAGAATGTTTGATGTCCTGGAGGAGCACTTTGGGGACTGCATTCTGGCTCTGGGGTACCCAGAGACCACTGGCATTGGCCTTGATTGTCTGCCATATTCTCCGGATCTGAACACACGTGTCTCCTTTTTGTGGGGCTATGTTAAAAATAAGGCATACAACAATAAACCCAAAACCATTGCTGAACTGGAAACAGCCATTCAGGAGGTCATCAACACCACTGGCGTTCCGACACTTCAGCAGGTCATGCAGAATTTTGCTATTTGTCTGTGCCACATCATTGCCAATGGTGGCAGGCATATCGAACATGTCATTACATAAATGTGAATAGCTGTAGTGATGTTTACATTTTGAAAAAACTGTGTGCTGGCCGTAATTTGTAACTAATTTACGTTTTCTTTCATATAGTTCAATAATTGTCACCCTGTGTGTTTAGCCTGTACTATGTCAATTAATAATTTCAAATACTTAAGTAAAGTTAAAAGAAATAGAAAATACAAGTTTGAAATCGAGGGCAGAAGACCTAGAGTGTACGTTAAGCCAACAGAGATTTATGGGTTGACTAAGAGATTCCAACGAGAGTCTTTTTGGTTTCTCTTTTTTATGTCAGTGTCAGGAATGCTAAATGCACTAAAACTTGAGGCAAATCTGTCACCTGGGTAGATTAGCTGCCGCAGTTCTAAAGGCTATCCTAGTTTTGACTCCCTTCCACCATAGTATCAAAAAAAACTTTTTTTTTTTAAACGTAAATACACAAACATACGGGAGGAAAGGAAATGAACATATAAAACTAATGAGTACCTGTACTGAAAATCATTTAAATAAACGTAAGTTCTTTTAAAATGCAGCTCACTGGTAAAAACAGATGTGAGGTAAGTGTTACAAGTGGTGGATGTTAGCTTCATCACGCTCACCAAGAAGAATGACGGTAGATATCCATATTGGGAAGTAAGTTACGAGTTAACATCTAGATATGCATGTCAGCACATTACAAGGATAATGCATGAGTATAAGTATGTAATAACGTGAACTCAGGCGAAAGGAAAGCATGTAACCCACAACAGACAAATAAGCTAGGCACTCCAGAAGTAAGTTCTAGCCAAAAGAAAAGGCAGTAAGCTACCTTGAGAATAGAAAAGTGATAGAAGGGCAGAAAGATATTTCATGATGTACAGGATAAAGCACCCCAATATAAACTGGTTAGGTGGGCCCCATCAAGGGAGTATCTATGCCATAATGGGAGTGAAAGGAAATAAGCAGACATTATTGTCATAACAATTTGGGATTGTTTTGGAAGTATTTTTCTGCATTAGGTGGTGTGTTCAAGAGTCTCACAATGGAACGATGCTGTTGCTATTTGAAGGCTTCTTCCAAGAGACTAAGGCAAAAGAATTTACCTGGATGGTACAGCTCCTTGAAGATACATAATATTTTGTTAAATGAATGAATAAGGACACATGTGCCTGAGCTTTGTTGTCTATATAAGGTGCAGGAAACATAAGTAATATGTAAGGACCAACAAAAAGTTGCAAGTTGCTTTTGGGCTGTAGCTCCTCATGTGAACCATTCCTGGTTATGTAAGTAATGCCATGTATGTAAGACTTGGTCACTTAGAAACTTAGTGTAACCATAAATAGTTAGATTCTATGAAGTGTCAAAGAAAGGCGCAAATTTATGAATATATACATCTGCATGGTGAAATGTATGTGTCCTAGCTTAGTAGGTAACCATAAGCTGGAGTAAGTACTAGTATTCAGGGATTTTATAAAGTTTTGATAAAAGTACTGAATTTGGGTTTGTAAATGTTCATGTAGGAGGGACTTTATTTTGATGTAAGTACTCTTTTTCACATTTTCTGTGGGCTAGTGACTTAAAACAACTTTGATACCAGGATTAGTCTTCTGTATCAGAGAATCACTTACCTATTTTATGAGTAACCAAGGGAACAGTTAGTAGTTAAATCCAGAATGTATTTGATGGACAATCTAATGTGTTTTAAGTGCACACTTTCCTGACAGGAAACATAAAAAAATACATTAAATGTATTTGCAGTTTCGAATATAGACAGCCATCAGCTGTGTAATGGAATTTGTACCACATGGGGACTTGAACCCGGATTTCCCACTTATCAGTGACCATACCATTTGGCTATCTGAACATGAATACAGCCAGACACAGACTTCCATATGTCATCAACCTGCACTTGCACATCCATTACGTACATTCCCCTATGTATGACACATTTTACTTTAAAGTCACTTGCCCAGTGTCAATGGATAAATAAGATATCGCAGTGCCTGTGTTATTTTGAAACATGATGCAAAGTTCCTCCGAACCCATATGTATGTCCAAAGGAATGGGCACTGTGGCAACTAAAGCAGTTATGAAACTCATTAAATATATTTTCAGTTCCAAATATGGGTAACCATCAGCTGTATAATGGAAGGGTTGCTAATGGCAGCCTTGACTGCCTTAAAGGAGGCGACTCCCCTTTCTTGTGCAAGTTATTCAAAGGTATGACCAATTTGGGCGAAGTTAGGACCGAATTTTCGAAATAAATTCATCCTTGCAATAAATGTAGCCCTTCCCTTCTTGCTTTTGGGAGAGGAGAAGCCAGGCAAGGAATGTATTCACTCCTGATCAATACTTAACCCTTGAGCCAAGACAAAGTGATCCAAAGATGATATACACGGATGCGCGAAAGTAATCTCAGAAGGTTTTCCCGTGAGCCCAGGAACCCTAAAACGTAGCAAAATTCTTTGAGGTGATACAGGTGCCCTGCAAATGAAGCACTGTGAACAACCACATTGTCGAGGTAATTGTAATTGGTTTTGAACTTGAGACCTCCCAAAATATGGTCCACAAGACGAGACAAACTGGCCACACCTGTAGACAGGAAGCAATTAAATTCATAAACGCTCCAATCTGTACAAAAGGAAGTTACATGTTTCGAGTCTTCAGTCAATGTTATCTGATGGATAGCTTGATTGAGGTCCAGTAGTGAGAACCAACAAGTGCCCACAAACCAAAACAATTGTAAAGGTCAGAAAATAGAAGTGATTCTAAGATTACCTTCTGGTTTGGTGCCCTGTATGCAACAACTTGTCCTTTAGGAACAGGAAAAGTGGGTGAAGTGTAGGGAGAAGTTGAAGGTCCAATATCCCCATCCCAGAGCATTTTATTAATCAGTCCCTGCAAAATCTTAACCTTGGATGGAGATAATCTATCAGACCCATGACAAACAGGAATATCATCATCGAACCAGGTCATATATTGTATATTATTGGTGATGCCTAATTTATTAATGAGGATGCCTGAAAACTGGAATAACACACTGAACTTTTGTTTAGCCTGACCAGGTTCCAAATGACCAGAGGACCTCAAAGTGAACATTACTAATGGGCTGAGCATGCCAACATGAACACAACGCTATCCTCTCAGCAGGGTGAAATTTAAAATAAGGGGCACAAGCCTTATAATCAAGAACCAAGTTGGTACACTCAATGAAATCACAGCTGAGTATCAATGTGAGTGACGAATACTTGGCAACAACAAAGCTGAATGACCAAGTAAAGTCCAGTGAGCCTAACTTGCCCCAAAACTCCCATACCAGAGGTAACTATTGTCCATTAAGCATATGACGTCTCTGAGATGAGGGGCATGGGGAGGGGCAGACAATCTACATAAATTCCTAAACTCAATGTACTAACTATAATCAGATAAGGAAACAGAACTCCCAGAATCCAGAAGATCACATACAGGTTCAATATTTAAATGGGCACACACATAAAGAAGCCTCAGATTTCACACCACTCTAATATGGGAGCAACCTCTAACAGGAAGGGCAGGTCGCTCTCCCATCAGTGCCTGTTCAGATGCAGCCCCCACTTCACAGGACATGGCCACACAAAATATCTACTACCACCACACTTGAAACAGACTTTTGGCTTAACCGTAACAATAAGGCCCACAGTCACTTTCTGGTTCCCATCAGATGGCGTAACTAGCTGACCCCTCACATCCCACTGTTCAACAGCAAATCTTCACCCCACCATCTTGGCACCCAAGGTCTCTAATTTGGTGAAAGTGGTAGGTTTCCTAGAAATGCCACATGTAACTTGTCCTCTGGCTTCATACTTTCTAGTATGGTTTTAACCACATCACTTTCTCCTACTTGCAAGCCCAATGCTAACTAGTGATGAGGATCTCATCCATGTACGTAGGTGAGGTCATGTGATGGTACTGCATACGCCAAAAATGCTTGGACTGCACCTCATGCCTGATGCAGGGTGATAACCTGAGTTCAGTCACAAAGGGACACTTCATTGTGCCTAACTTCAGAGACGGTCTTACTTAAAATCCCACAGGTCAATGGGTAAAGAAACCAAAGTTTAATAGCATGCAAAATGCACAGTGCATCAGCATTGAATTCAAACTTTGCAGTTAACCACAGCACAAATTCAATCTTTTCAAACTGATCTGTAGAACGCCCATTAACCACTTGTAATAAATGTATGACAGGGTTTGGCAATCTGGCAAAGGCATTATAGGAGGTCACATCCACTGGTCCCTCAGTTTTCTGCACACTCTCCTGGCTCTGTTGATTATCACCTACAGAGTCTCACATAGGTCATCCTATATGAGAAGGCTGAAATCCATCAGTAGGTCTCTAAATTGACTGATAAAGTTACCGATGATGACACTTCTGTCACACTTGAAGTATGCCTGTGTTAAATCCTCAAGGCTACTCTCCCAAAGTATGGCCTATGCTTGGATTCTACAGAGCTGTTTAGGTGTAGGCTGAATATCCCTTGAGAATATATGTTCCCCCAGCCCTGCCAACCCCACTGAACCATCACTTAGTACAGCATGTATCTCAGGAGTGGAGGCGAGGCTGAGGTCCATGGGCTTCCTGACAGTGCCGGGCAAATGAGCATTCAAATCAAGAACTATGCCCTCAACAGACTGCTGCCTAATTTATAATTTGAACAGGAGTTGATCCTTCTTAAGACAGCCTGTCCCTGGACAGGGCCTGCCTTTCATGCTGGCAATGATTACATGTAAAACAGTGTGTAATTAATCAGATGAACCAAATAGAGTTGATGGTTAACACAGGTAAATGAGTACTAGAACGCTGTTGAATCTTTCCAGAGGACAAAACAACCACAATGTGGGTTCCCATTTGATAGGATTTTGGGAAGCCCTTCATTGTTCAGATTGATGCATCTAATTCTGGGGCAGCCACAGTGCTTCTCCAAGAACACCACAGAGAGTGTCATCCTGTTGCTTGCACATCACATTGTTTACCTCTGGCTGAATTTAAATACTCAGTTTATGAGTGGGAACATTTGGTCATCCTCTTCGGTTTACGGAAGTTCAAGTTCTGACTTAGAGAAGTTCAAGTTCTAACTCACGCAAGGGTCTCCTGGAGTCTACTCATGAGAGAAGGCTCATGACTCACCTCTTTGTGGAATATGTAGAAACCCTCTCACGTACCTGCGACGGGGGCAATCATTATATCTTGGCGGTGGTGGGTGGGTTTTACCATTTTAGCTGGTTAATTCCCAGTTGTGGGGTCACTAGTGGCCAATCTGTAGAATATTTTACCAAACTATTTGCAGTCTTTGGGCCACTGAATACCCTAGTGAGTCATAATACTCTGGCATTTACCTCTAGGCAATTCTGGAGATTTTGTTTCGACCACGGTTTTAGCGTATTATCATCACTCCTTGCTATCCAAAACTGTCTTTCACTGTGTGTGTAAATAGGAACCTGAAGGCCACCTTGATAATATTTTGTCCCTAGTTCTAAAAACATTGGCATCTTTCTATATTGTGGTTAAATCTGGCCTTTAACACTCCTCAACAAGAAGCCACTAAGTACACTCCAGCCTTGTTAATCCTGGCCTATGCAGTTAACACACCCTTGAATAACCTTTGGACCACTGATGACTTACTCCCTCAGCAAGTCACACCTCAAATCATCCAAGAGAACCAGGAACAGGCTAAATGGAACACTGAGCTCACACACATGCAGCATGCACATAAGTACAATTACGGGATGACCAACTTCAAGGGGAAGGTCGGGGACTGAGTCTTCATCCATAGGTTCAATGTTGGAGCCAAGGCCAGAGCAAACTCTTCTGGTAAACTGACTCGCCATTTCATAGGACACTGTAAAATCTTACAATTTCTGAGTCCTGTTCAGCTCTTGGCCATAATGAGCTGCATTGAAGATCTTTGGAGCACATGTTAGTCAGATTAAAGAGGGTAGTTAGCCCTTGTTCCTACCTTCTGCGACAGGTTCTAAGGTGCTAAATCACAGTAAGCCTTCTTTGAATTTCAGTTGGGCAGGTTGAGCCATGTGGGCTCGATAATAAATCAATTTTCTCCCTCTAGGATTGTCTTTGCCTCTTAACTTTGGACCTCTTGAGTGGTCCCTAGTGATGCAGGAAGGCTTCTGGATCGGTGAGGTTGCTGAGGAACTGGAGTTTGTTTTGGGAGTGCAAGCACCTTCAGGCTTTTGACGGTGTAGAGCCCAACGGTCAACCATGATGACAGTGGAGCATCTGGTTCACAAGTGGTCACTGTCTGTCCTGCCAAGTGGTTTCTGTTCGTGGGCATCCTAGTGTAGTTTGGAGCTAGCACTACATGGAGTTGCTTTTGACCGTATCGACACTGCCAGAGGTGACTCAGTATCGTGACATTTTAAGTAGTGGAAGAATAGCCCCCTCTTGCCCAAGCAAGTGAATTGCCTTTGCCTCTCACCTCTCCACCTCCTCTTTCGTGTTCTGGTGGGCTTTGTGTTGCCTTCATGCATGATCAGTACCAATGCAATAAGTTTATTTGCTGTATTGGTTATTGAAGGCTGCTGTATGGCCTGCCCCCCCCCCCCCCCCTTTTAAAAATAGTTTCTTGTTGCTTATGAAAAACGTGTACTTGGTTTCAATTCATGAAAAGTACTTTATAATTAATGGCAGCTGTGCATGAGATATTATCCTAAATTTATTTAGGGAAGTTAAATGTTTGTTATTGCCCATTTGGTGGTCACTGATCTTGTCTAGAAATCCTGGGTCTTGCTGCTGAATAAGGTTATTTCTTAAAACTGTTTATTGAAGGCTGCTGTCTTGCCTGCCCCCCCCTTAAAAAATAGTTCTTGTTGCTTACAAATATTGTGCTCAGTTTCCACGTATGAAAAGATGTTTTATAATTAAAGGCAGTTGTATACGTGGAATTTTGCTAAGCTTGTTTTGTGCATTAGGTGGTTGCTCTTTTAATCTGATGATCAGAGCTGTGACTTTTAAAGAAGAACTTTCTTTTTAAGCTTATTAGATATTTTTGACTGCCTTCTGTGTGCAGAATTTTGTTTGTTTTGTTCATATACCATATTCTGGGCTGGATGCAGCATATCTGAAAAATGGGATGGGAAGCAACAATATTATGATACACTGTGACAACTGCTGCAGTGAGCAATTATAGCATGCTGCTTTCATCTCACCTAGGAGATACACTCAGCTCCACAGTACCCCCAGAGCATTTGACACTTCACTGTGATTTTTCTAAGAAGATAAATCGATCACTGGCTGACAGCCAGGATACACACAAGAGACGTTATAAAGGCAAGTGTTGTTTAATTTGTAGTGCAACCAACAGTAAAAATGCAATGAACTTGTTGTAATGAAAAGGGAATACATGTTCAGCAAAGAAGAAGAGTCTTAAATCATTCAGCATTAGCTGTTATCTTAAGTAACTTTCCAGATGGACACAGGCATTGCAACAGAGAAAAAGGACTCTTAAGCCAAGATACTTGGGCAACAGTACTTCTGCAACAACTTTCAATTGCAAGAAGGTAAGGTTTATACTCTACTGTGAGCATAAAATACATTCAAATGGACCATTACAGACACAGGATACATTGTGTAGATTGCTCTGGCTTAAAGCAATGTATTATACCTCACAACTCAAATCTTCCATTCATTGTAGTGGCCACTGAACATTAGTCCTTACAAGTGGTGACATAGGGGGGCACTGTAGCATCAGCCACCACTGATACAGACATCTGCAGCTGGATCCAGGACCATCTCTCCAGCCACAGTTAAAGGCAGCAACAAGCACTGTGGGGAGAGTGGACTAGTTGTTTTCTTCTCCTAAGTCATGGACAAGGGAGATGAATACGAAACAGAAATGTCATAGAAACTTAAAAGGTGGAGTTTGTAAACCTCGAGGAACTGGCCAAATTTTTGCAATTCTGAGGGAACAAGAGAACACTATTTGCAGCTAGTGAGTTGCAGATAGTGCAACCTGTTAATCATAGCACTCCATGTACCAAATCAGCACCAACTAGTTGCCACACATGTAATAATAATGGTCATTTCGCTAAACAACATACAGAGTATAGCTCATGATTAGGCGTAGAGTTTAGAATAACTCTCACATTTTCCTATTTTGTTATTGGTGTCTTTGTGTCTTTCATTGTTTCATTTCTGTCACGTTATTGTGTTATGTTTCTATTTCATGTAAGTTGATGGACAGAGGTTCCACCATCTCAGAGTCTGAGATGTAGGATGCTTCTGAATAAGAAGCAATTAAATGTTTGACAAACCATATAATGCAGTTAAAAACATGTAACTGAGTAATGCCTAAGCAGTTAGTTGCGATGAAAAAGAATACGGTGTCATCTAATTTGACTACTACTTCATCAGATTCAGCTGTCACAAGTTTAGTTACCTCTTTTCATGAAAGCCAGTGGAGTACGTATTGTCATTTAGGGACAGCTGTCAGGAACGGATTGTAGAAGGATAAACAATTATTGCAAATTACTAAATTGTGTTTGACAAGGGAAGCATTGACAAGGGAAGCAAAAGCCTTTTTACGGTACCATAAAGGTTTGAGAAACATGCTTGCATTTCAACAGCTAAGGGAAGGTTATGTGCAGCGCTATAACAGAATAGCGGAAGTACTTTCAGGAGCAGTTGAGCTGGGCATCACAGAGGCAGAACGAGAACCCCATAGGATAGCTTCAGAGCTCAAGAAGACAGATATTGCAACAAGAGAACAGGAAAAAAGGAGTGTTTTCTCTACAGACATAAGATATTATAGATGCAGACATTCAAGACATATCCAGACACAGTGTCATCAATCACCAAGTGGAAAGTGTGCCTTGATTTGGTACCAACAACAACAGTGTAGAAGCAGAAGGTGCTATAGTCAACCAGCAAACATAAATCAGGACTCAAAGTCTGCCATTCCCAGTAATTTTAAGTGCTGTGAATGTGTATTCAGAAGTGGAGTGTTGCTTAGCAGTTGTTGTAAATGGTAGTAAGAATAGATTTTTATTGGAACAGGGGCACATGTGTCAATGCAAAGTCTGAATCTCTTGGTTGAGAGGCAGTTGAACCCTCCACATCATAGGTTATATGGTGTAGGCAACAGTGATGCCGAGTCATTGGGGTCAGCAAGGTTGTATTTCGGAATGAGATGGTACAGTTCATGGTGATTTTGAAAGATGTGTCTCATATAACTGAAAGATACAGTGCAATTCTGTGGTTGGATTTTCTGATCAGTCATCAGGCTTCTTTGGCTATGCATTGTGGTGCTTGGGGGAACACTATTCCAGCTAGGGGAAGAAATTATCAGACAATATGAGAAAGTAGAGATCTGTTGTGACTATTGATACTTAAATAGCAGACAGTAACAGATGCATATCTGATACCTACCATAACAGAAACTTTGGATAACTTAGTGCATTGTCAGTACTTCACTATATTTGATCTAAGGAGCGGTTAACATCAATTGGAAGTGGTGCTAGAGGAACGACATGAAACTGCATTTTTAGTGCCTTGGGGCCATTACCAGTATTACCAAATGGTTTGAATTGGTTTAAATAATGGGTCAGCTTCATTTCAGTGGTTGCGGGAAGGAGCACTAAGGGGTTTAAAGCTGCAACAATACATGGTGTACCTTGACAATATCATAACGTTTTCAAAGGGCATGGAGAAGCATAGGCAACAGTTAAGAAAACTTTTTAGGAGCTTATGATCTGTGCATCACATATTAAGTATTGTGAGGTGTCATTTTGCCTTGGGGGAAGTAAATTACTTGGAACATGTGATTAGCGGGGAAGACAGAATCTACACTGATGCAGGCAGTGATGGATTTTCTGGCACCCATGATGAGTAACAAGTTACAGTCATTTTTGGGATTGGAAAATTATTATGGAAAATTTGTAAAGGCATTTACAGATAATGCATGGCCAATTACTCATCTGTCAAGAAAGAGTATGAAACTCCAATGGGCAGCAAAATGTCAGATTACATTCGAAAAATTCAGAGGGGCATTAACAACAAGCCCTTTATTGATCTTTGTGGACTACGAGAAGTAGTTTAGCCTGCCAGTGATGCTTCCAACCATGTTGTAGAGTGTGTTTTGAGCCATGAGGTACAGGGTAAGGAGTATCCAATTGTGTGTACTTTGAGGCAGTTAAATAAAACTGAAAGGAATTACTTGCTGATGAAGAAAGAGAACTTTGGATTGACATACAACATCACTTATTTCAGATGTTATCCATATGGCAAAAGGTTACACATGTTACTGATAATGCAGCACTGAAGTAGCTGTTGGGGTCAAAGGATCCTTCCAAAACCTGGCACAGAGCATGGTAACATGGATGGGCTTAGAAGGAAGGTCAGGAAAATGCAGGCACTAGGTCCCAGCCTTGTGAATTGGCAGAAATTGCAGGCTGCCAATGCAGACTGCCAGCTGTTTGTAACACAACCACACTCCATTGTGCACAACAGGTTGTTGTGTAGGTCAGCTACACTGGAAATGTGCAAACTAGTACTCAATGAGCTAAAGGAGGAGGTGCTGATGGAAGTGCACAGTCATGTTTGGGCACAGAGGATTTAAGGAGACAGATAAAAGAGAAGCAGTGTGTTGCTGATGGAGAATGAGGAGAAAAGGACAGAGACCAGTATGTAACAAATTGTGTACCATGTGTGAGCTGTGTGGATCTAAGCCATAAGCAAGCATCACTACAGAGATTGATGGAGGCATTCAAATTATTTCAGGTGATTGGAATAGATATATTAAACCTTTCAGCCAGACACCAAAGGGAAAACCCTACATTCATACTGTTATTGATCATGTCTCATGACACACAGTAATGATCGCCATTCTGAATCAGCAAGTAACTATGGTGACACAGGCCATGGTGAAGTAACTGGTTGTTGAAGTTTGGTGTCCCTGAGAGGATGATTATGGACCATGATAACAACTTCATGTCAGATTTGATGAAGCAGTTGTGCCACTTATTACAGGTTTGAAGATTAAGGACTAGCCCATGGTAACCATGAGCTAATGGTAGGATGGAACGCATGTGTCAAACCGTTTGTAAAATATTGAGCTGTTAGGTCATCAGTCACCATAATGACTGGGATGTTTACTTATTGTATGAAGTGGAAGCATACAATTCAAAAATGCATTCCAGCATTGGTCTTTTCCTGTGTGGAGCAGTATATCAGATGAAGATGAGTTCACGAGCTGACATAGTCAAATTAAAATTTGGAAGAAAAAGATAAATGGCACTGATCTTTGCAAGAAGGAGAGGTATGGAAGAAAGTACTCAAGGTGGACATCAAGGCCCTGGAAGGCCAAGAGAGGATATAGAAGCATGCAGGTAAATTACCACAGTATGAAGTAGGAAATGGGTTACATTAGCATGTCCTTATACCTGGAAGGGTAAAGCAAATAAGATCCTCAAGCGATACCAATGACCATCCCAGGTAAGATGATGTCACCAGTGAATATGAAATTACAATTACCAATGATAATAAATGTAGTTCACCTGGAGCACCTTAACCTTTTCAGTGTGTTCCAAATGCTTTGCTGCAGGTTTTGGTATCAGCCACTAAGGATATAGAGAAAAAGAAGAGGAAGGTTGGAGAGCTAAAGGGACTTGGATGAGCCAAACTTAAAATGCTTCACGTATTAAATCATGGAAGTAAAGAGAGAGATTACAAGGTTTTGTTGTGAGCATGTTCTGTGTGTGCAAATGTTTGACTGTAATAATAGTCAGAATGTTTTATTGTTATATGAACATGAAAGATAGTTAACAGTGGAACTTCATTCATATAATATATGCTTGGAGTATAATATTGCCACTATAGGAAGTTTGTTTTCTGTCCCTTCTTAGTGAGAACAGATTATGATCATTGTGTTTTTTGAAAGGGGAATGGAGAGTGATCATGCCTTCTTTTTCCCAGGTTGCAATAAAAATAATGATGACTATGAGTGCATTCATTGTGAAGAGTTTTTCCTAGTGCTTTGTTATTTTCATGTGTGTATTATTCTTTGTTGATTATGGCAGTCAGGGGGTTTCTTATTGTGTTTTGCATGATTAGCAATCCAATGTTTTCTTGGCATGTTTCTAATTTGTAGAGTTCTTGGGTGTCTGGCCAGATAACGTCAATAATTATTATATAATATTTCAGCAAACAGACTCTTTACCATCTTCAAGTGGCCCCTGATGACTCCTGCTTCACTCCTGTCGATGTCCTATATATGATAGCTCTTACCACGTTTCATCACTCCACTCCTGTCACTATTCCATGTGGCCGCCGCGGAGGGTAAGGCAGTGGTGAGGGTAGTGGCACCTAACTCCTAACTTTGTGTCCAGCATCCACACTATCATTGTTGGATGCGGACCTCACTGTAAGAGAATGTTTTCCTTTTTCTTGGCTCAGCTCAGTTTTCCATGCCTGACTCGGTTGTAGGCTGCTATCATCATTTGGTAGACCATCTTGGATCCTCATTTCAATGGCCTCTTAAATCAGTCTATTGAAGGAGAAAGCAATTTGCCTAAGTATTCTGGTTTTGTTGTAATCTGCAGTAACACCAGTTTTTTTTTCAGCCAATTTGTTCGTGGAGGATTTTGAAGGGGGGGTCCTGGAACAAGCCCAACTAAAACCAACTTGTTTCTATCATTACATGGATGACACATTTGTTTTTTGGCCACATGGACAAGACAGAACTCGCTGCACCCTGACATCTGGAAATCAGATGGCAAGCTGGACACAGTGTATGCAGAAAACCTACACACACTGATCTGTGTCTGCATGCCTCCAGCAGTCACCACAACTCCCAGCATGAAGGTGTTTTATGCACACTTCTTCATAAGGCACGATCTGTCTGCAGCCAAGACAGCCTTTCAACTGAGCTGGACACCTCGGGGTGATATTCCAAAGAAATGGATACGGTAGCAAACAAGTAACGTTCACATTTAGACAGGCTGTACCTAAACAACAGCTGGAAGAAAAAGAAGAGCACAAATCACTAGCATGCATCCTGTTTATCACCAAGGATTTCAGAATGACATAACGTTAAATGTGTATTTCGGCCACCCCCTAAAGCCTTGACACTACTAGGCTCAGTGAAAGATGATCTAGGCCTTTCCAAATCAAGGGTCTACCAAATCCCATGCTAGTGCAGCAAAGCATATACTGAGGAAACTGTACACTTGGTAGAAGAGAATTAATGTGAACATGGATACCATATTGAATTGTGTCAGACCATCATATCAGGCATGGCCAACCATACCATAAAAACTAGCCAAACTATGGATCACAAAAACACAAAGTAGGTTGACAGTCTTCCTCCCATTCAGATTCTGTGATTAAAGAATCCATGGAAAAAAGGGTCAAAGATGGCCTAATTAACAAATATAGTAGACCACAACTGAGTCAAGTACGGAACCCTGTAGTGAGCCAAGAAGAAGAATAGCATTATTGTACAGTGAGGTCTGCAACTGAGAATGATAGTGCAGACACTGAAGACCAGAGTTTGGAGTAGAGCACCACTACCCCCTTCACTGTCATTATCCACTGCAGTGGCAGCACAGGTAATAACAAGAGCAGAATGATGGAGGGGGTAACAGCCAACATATATAGGATGCTGACAGGAGTGAAGCAGCAGTCATCAAGGGGCCACCTGAAGACAGCAACAGTCTGTCTGCCAAAATATCATGGAGTACTTACAATGTGACCCGTTAGATATCTGAGAATTCCACATGTTACAATTTGTTGGATTAATGGTTAGGGTATGTTTTTAGTGGTTGGGATGCTTAATGGATTATGTCATAGATCTTTTGGGTGTCCTGAGTGATTTAATCAGGTACTAAGGCACAGTGAAGAAAAAACAGGACATTAATTATTGTAGTGCTTTTGAGTGTTTTTAAGTGATTTCTGAGTGATAATTGGTAAGGAATCCATACGGTTTATCAGTTTATGGGACTTCGAGATTTTGCCAGTGGTTATGCAGATTAATGTGAATCAGTATTAACAGTTATACATCATTCCATGTGTGTGTGATACTCTTTTTTTTTTTGGTGGAGGGGATAACATTTGTTTTGCTTTAATAGTATACTTGAAATGATGTTTGTCCTGTTATAAGTAGTTGTGAGGATGTGCATTTCATGACATGGGGGTAGCCTGACTCTAGTGATGCAGACCAACATGGATGCAAGCAAGTTTCTAGACAAGACAGGGGGAAAAGGCATCCCTAGGACGTCCTAGGGCTGCAACCCTATTTTCAACAGTCTGGCATGCGTTGGGTCTATTCTATGTAAGATTCTAAGGTGATTTACTACGAATTTCTATGTAAAAGTGAGGCCCTAGGATTTTGTATGGGTAGAACTACATCGTAGTGGACTGTAGATTAAAGGTACAACTTGCAACATTATGGAGTCAACTTTTTATATTCCAGCTACCCTTACTGGAAGCAGCACTATAAATGTGACACAGTCTTTGTTGCAATGGCCAGACAGACTACTAGAAGTACTCCCAGCCCAGAATCTGACCAACTTTAACAATATGCTGGGACCTGGTTGCATTCTGGACAAAATTCCAGCTGCACAAGAGGGATACACTTCTGCTGAGCAGTTGCTTCAACAAGTACAACAGTACTGAGATGACCAGCATCACACAGTTGTAATCACAAGAGGCTCTGACTTAATTTTGTGCACCCTTCATCTATGTTAAGCAGAGAGCCAAAAACCCACATAACTCTTCAGTACATCAGCTGCTGATGGACTGAATTACTTGTAGCCAATAAAGAATAGTTAAGTGAAATTTGCTATAGATGCTGTTTGGATAGGTGTAAGGAATTTCTTGAATTAAATTAATTATTGTTAAAAGCTAATTATTGTTAAGTAGTTGTTAGGTTATGAGTTGAGACTATAGACTCTGATAATACTTTGACAGATTGCAATGATCATTTGATAATGGGCATGCACTAAAAAAAAAGAGAGAGAGAGAGAGAAGCCAGTGAGCTAATCAGAGGAGTGCCATTTAGGATAAGTATGGAGCCAATGAACTTTGTGGTTTGACTATTTTAAGAGAAAGCTGAATCTATTGCACACAGTTATCAATTTGTATAATGTATGTTGAATCTTTGCAGCATTACTGAAATCCAGGGACTGAATGTAGTGGAGAAGGAAGGTGTGTAGCTCCACCACTATTTTTTTGACATTACTGCATAAAATAACACTCCCAAGGCTAACACAAGAGGCCATGAAAGTGGGTCAGACCAGAGCCGACAAAACACTGTTATGTCAGGGAGAACCCATTGATGTGAGAGAAACTGCCCCACAACATCAGGTGATTACCAGATTGTAATAACAACACAGCAAAAAGACAGAGTCACCATGTTCTGGTGGCTTGATTACGTCACGCCTGAGGTGTGGGCTCTGTTAGTGCTACATGCTGGGAATTGATACTTTCTCCACACAAATATTCACCACTCCCAAATGAATACCACTTAGTTTTAGATAGATGCATGCAGTCTGGCAGCCACAAGCTTTGAGAAGAAGTCCACACCAGTCTATGAGTTGCCATGAAACTACAGTCTGTGATGAGAAGACTTGGCCTCACAACTGCAGGCTTACTGTTGGCTCCAAGTCCAATGCTGTGGACCTGGCACCTTCCAACTTGTGGGTCACCTCCACACTTGCTTCCAGTCACTGACAGCCACCAACCCTCAAGGGCTACTGTTTGAGACCAGCGTCAGGCAACCACTCAGCCACCTTTACATCTTCTGTGGAAGTGTAGATAAAATCAAAATTACACTGCTGTAAAAAAATTTAAAAAAAGTGCAACCTTTTAGAGGTTTCCAGTTCACTCAAGCTTTAGTGTTGCAACAATGCTTATGGAGTTCATGAGATGATACATTTACAGATCAATAGCACAAGCAGCTCTGAGGCACCAGGTATGAAACCGTGCTGAAACATGCCATGGTGTAGCCTCCACGGGCAGCAATTCAGGTGTTGTCTGTGGCACACAGTCGACCATACAGATGACAAACACTGTCCTGGGATACTTTATACCATGCCTGCTTGATCTGTTCACATAGTTCTGTAAGCACTGTTGGTTGACAAGTCACTTTTCATCCAATCATATCCCACAAGTGCTCAACTGGAGACAAGTCCAGAAGATTGTGCTGGCCAGGGAAGTTGCTACATTTACTGCAGAGCACATTGAGTTTCATGGCTGGTATGTGGGTGAGCATTATCCTGTTGGAACAACATATCGCTTTCCTGTTGCAGTAACTGCAAAAGAAAAGCTGTAACAACACTATGCATGTATTGAGTGCTGGTTATTGACCTTCCAGAAACATCAAAGGTGAACGACAGTTGTAGCTTATTGCACCCAAGACAATAAGGCCTGGGTGGGATTAGTATGTCTTTGTTGAATGCCCTCTACAAGACAGCCCTCACCAGCTCTACATCATACACACATAATACCATCACTTGCGTGCAGGCAGAATCTGCTTTCATCATCAAAGGCCACAGCATACCATTCCATCTTCCAAGTGATCCTCTGATCGTGCCAGTTAGCAATGCACATTGATGTTGTGGGGTGAGTGAAGACAGGCTAAAGCTGTTCATGCCTGTAATACCACTGCTAATAACTATTTCACAACAGTTTCTGTTGGCACATCTGGGCTCACAAGCCATCTTAGCTTCACTGTGGTAGCTGTATGATCTGCCACTGCTATCCTTACAATACGACAATATTGGCAGGCATCCATGCTGCACAGATGTCCAGAACCTCATCTATGGGTGTGAGAATATTCACTTTAGCATTGATACCAGCATTGTTGCACAACAGATGCACCATGCCCAACTTGTGTGGCAAGTCTTTGAAAAGACCATCCCTCCAATCAGAACACCACAATTTGGTCTCTTTCAAACAAATTCCTATAATAGTGTGTCATTACACGTATTGCCTAACAGAATATGTAGTTCATAACAAGAATGAAGTAATGCACTGACTGCCACACACATTGTAGTGGATGTTTCACTGTCAGTGGCTACTGGCAGCCTTGTGACAGTCAGAATGTTAAAGGTAGATTACACAATTCGCTACCACAATATTAAAAGTAAAACTTGTCATATAAGCCATGAATCCCTGTCTAGAGTTCAGAATGGAGCTTTATATACTGGTGCACTTAATGCAGGGATTTGAAAATCCTCTTATCCTCATAAACAGAGTAGAAGAGACCTCACTGGCCACTCATATGATTTATTAGAGTATACGGAGTTCAAAAGAAGTCTATAAATTTAAAAATATTGTCTGTGACTTGTCAGATTATGTTACATGATTTAAATACCTTGCTTGTCTTCAGGATAGTGTAATTAGATTCACATGTATCATGTGTTATTTTGCTGAGATCTTGTTTGGACATTTCTGTCAAAAATTCTATATCATTATAACTTCTTCCTGTTGCCAGGAATTGCAGTGTTGCTATCAGCTACTCATGTGGTAAAATTACTCTCATGTAAGTACAGGTGATTCAGATAAGTCAGAACTCAAACCTTGTATTTACCATGTTCCTTATCAGTATAATTTAATATTTTGAAATACCTTTATAAAAGATGCAGAAATTCTCCTCCATTTTGTAGTAAATGTATACTGACTCAATGACATGGTTGCAGATGCTCGTCTCAGAACATAGATTGTGATTTCCCTTACAGCAGCAGTAATGGTAATCTCTAAAAACTCCAGCATTCTTGGATTACAGCGTTACACTTCTCCTGAAGATGGCCCAACAAAAAGAAATCTGGGAACGTCAGGTGTGGTCAGCATGGGGACCAGTTTTTTAGAGATCGATCAGTCATCGAACTCATGAAGCATTGTCATTATTTTCATGAAGATGTGATTTATGATGTCTGCAATAACAACTGAAATAACAGCTGTGTTAAAACATATTGGTCCAACAATTCACTTCCTAGATATGGCACACCACACACCAATTTTTGCGGGTGAAGGTGGTTCTCATGGAATGTGTGATGATTATTGGCAAACCAAATGCATGTGTTCTAACTGTTAATACATCTGTTTAAGTGGAACAATACTTCATTATTGAAAAACATATTGCTCAGCTTATTATCCACATTGATACAGTTTTCTGGGTCCAAAGGACTCAGTTCTTATGCTACTGGAACTTGGTATGGCTGCAGACATTTAGTGGCTCTGTGACAGACTGAACAATATGCTCTAAGCTGTTGAGACAATGGTGGAATGATTTCCCAGGAGATCACAGCAGAGACTGCTGAACATGCTCTACAATCTCCAGTGTTAAGACATGAGGGTGATGGCTTCAAGAACTTTCATTAATGCTTCCTGTTTCACAAAAAAAGTTTAACAATTTCACAAACTGTTGTTTCTCCTGGATTAGATACAGTGGAAAATTGTCATGGGACAACCAAAGGCACCACTTTTAAGAATTTACCATTAAGTAAGCTTCCAGTAGTGTGACCCTCTCCTCTCTCATGAGCATCATGGTGGACTGAGTAGCCACTACCTAACGCCAGCAGTACCTGCTCATATATGTAGAGTGAGCAAATGATGCATTAATATAAAATGTTTCCCAATGTGAGTGCCATGACAACAATCTTACAATAAACAAAGAGAAACCATTATTACTTTTAAAACAAACTGCATAAATATTTACCGTTCTGAATTATCTGAATCATCCTGTATTTTGCTGTGTTCTACGAGAAGTTACAAGCGTCAGTGAATATGTATATGTCTTGATGTACATTCACAAATACTTTCAAAACTCTTCATGTTCGTTGTGTAACTTGCAAAGTAATTAATTCCTTATGTGAATATTGCCTTCGCTTAAGACACTGACTGCCATGAGTGCATAGTGATGGGTGTTTCACTGCCATGACAGGCCATGCACACAGCTTAAGGCACAAGGCTCTGCTGTAGTTGCTGGCAGCCCTCTGGCAGTTAACTGTCTTGACCGTTTACAACATTATTTCTTACATGTGGACACAGACCACAGCAGAATTTCCTGCATTATGATTTTTTGTCCTGAACTGTAATATTATTTCCGAGAGCATAGCTCCTAGCCACTATAGGTTCTATCCTAGATCCACAGATGGTGAGGCAGCAGATGACTGAAACTGTGTCATGGAAATGCACTAGATTTGCATCAATTTATTGCATCCACAGACATCTGCACAGATAGATCGTTGAGTGTGGATTGGCCAATGTTGGCACAACATTCAACAAGCTTCAAAACAGAAAAGGAAAACTGATGTGAAAGAAATACCAACACATCCATTATTGATTACCAGAATAATTGCAATTAATTAATTGTAATTAATAGTCCATCCCTATTGTCTTGCCATTTTGTTCAACAATGCCCAAGTGCTACTGGTCATGTATGGTATGGCTGTAGCAAGATGCAATGCATCAAAATTATATGAATAGTTCGCTGCAGTAATGACTTAGAAGTCTGGATGTGGTAAGTCAGTTCACAAAGTCAGAGTGGACAATGATACAGTTTATTCGCAGGAAGTGTGCATATTTATATGTGAAATCAGTGGATGAAACAGTACTGTTGTTAATAGTTTCCAGTGGCTAAACATATTACTGTTTAAACTGTTAGCCTATATAAAGGCTACTGTGGAAAGTTGTCAAAGCAACATTTTTCCACTTCAATTTATGGAACTTTAATAGTCATAAGTAAAGAGGCACATTTTTTGTATTAGGTAACATGGTCAAATTCTTTTCACAACAAGTGTGTTCTCTCTGTTAACCATCTCATACCCAAATTGGATTGCCACAAAATTTAACTATAAAAATAATGTTTACCCTCTACGCTTCCCCCCAATACCAAACTGATGATTCCTTGATGCATCAGGACATGTCCTATCAACAAACCCCTTCTTTCAGTCAAACTGTGCCATTAATCAAGACCCAGAGGAATTAAAGACATTAGCTGCCAGTAGGCACTGATTTATATCAACTGGGCAAATTGAAAATTTGTGCTGCACCAGGATTTGAACTGAGGTCTCCTGCATACTATGCGGTTGCACTGGCCACTACAACACCTGCACACATTGGTCACTACAGCTGCATGGACTACCCTAGCATGCCTCCCATCAGCCCCAAATTCTCAAATTACACCACAAACTACTGATAGAGTGCCACTGCTCATTATCCTTGTGGCGGTAATCGACAACCAGAATTGAGTGTCGACGCAATGTGATATCCTTCAGCTACCAAAATCTTTGTATATTAAAACTAGTGTGTCCATTGTGGTTTTGTTCTTTAGTCTTTATTTGGCACATGACTTGTGATGGTGTGTCATGTACAGTGTTCCCAACAAATAGAGATTTTATATACAAAGAGGTTTCAGATTCTTAAATGACAATATCGTACGACCTGCTCCCCATATCCTCGTTATAGGTCATGCAGCATACAGTGGCCAATGCACAGTGACCAGTTTTCATTCAAAGCGCTGGGCAAAGTCATTCATTTGCTCAGAAGGGGAGGCTGATAAGTGTTACTGCCTTTTGGCCAGTCAGCGATGACAGAATCAAGGCACACACCAAGCAATATTTCTCAAATGATTCTACAGAAACTATTTGGTTAAAAAAAAGAAATCAGTTTTGCTTTACTAATAGCTTTATATGTCGGGTTCATGATGATGTGCCCATTATTTTTTTAATGGTCACAGTTATTGTGATATTTATGTGAAAGTAGGCACTACGCAAAAATCTGAGAAGTGTGCAATGAAAAATAGAGATCACTATGATTTTGCATTTGACGCATGTTACATAATACATTGTTGTGTATGAAATTTAGCTAACATACTGAATTTTTTTAGCCTTGGGTAGAGATATCTATCTGTCACAAATCTTGAGAAAATTGACCTGATGTAGCACATTCCTTTGCAATAGCTTCATGCCAGCGATAAAGCCAGAGTGAAATATCCACAACATTCCTCATATTTCAAAAATGGTTTTGGATATAAAAATGAGATTTTGGCAGCTGATAGCACACAAAGAGGAGAGTATTTCAGTGTAACATTACATAAACTTCATTATCTACCATATTATTCCAATAACTACAGACTTTTTTGGTGAAAGAATGTAATTTTTTTTAATAAGCTGCTGACTTTATTATTCATCATTTCCTCACTCAATAAAATTAATAAACCACTGTTTCAGAATTCTCTCACAATTGAGTCTGTGCAATATGTTGGTGAGGTGAGACAGTGTAAACTCCACAGTATTTTAGCAAAAGAAGCAAATTTTGACATGGCAACCAGAGAAATGTGTAGGTTTTACTCCAAATTCGTCACTCATGATGCTTCTCTGAAAGTTACAAAATGGTTAATAAGCCAGGCAAAAATAAATCACTACATTTTTGGTGGAATTCTTTTTAGATACTAGCAAAAGCAAAGGTGACAGTAGATCTTTCTGAATAGTCACCATGCAAGTGTCAGCATGAGGGGGCCCCACTTAATATTCACAAAAAATGTGAGCTTAGGCTTCAGTTTGGAACAGCACTTCCCCTACAGCCCTCAGCATTTCCCCTACAGTGCTCTGAGTGACACCCCACCACTGCCACTCTTCCCATGCTTCTTCTCCAGCTGATTAACAGCAATTTGTGCACACTGTACCCACAATATCTCGCCATTTCTCATAAGAGTTTCAGCTTGGTGTGCCTCCGCACTGAATGGATCATTGGTGTCATCCACTTAATTATATATGTGGTGTCCAAAAGAACAGACACCACACATATGTGTCAATTTTTTTCCACAATTAAAGTTAGTACATCATTAGATATTTGATCTACCCACGTAATCTTCAACTTTCTTCTGCAGCATCAAATTTCAAAAGTTTCTATTCTCTTTTTGTCTAAACTGTTTATTGTCCATGTTTCACTTCAATGCAAGCTACATTCCCAACAAATACCTTCTGAAACAACTTCGTGACACTTAAATTTTGATATGTTGCAGCAAAAGTTCCCACCCGAATAATTCAAAAAAGCTGATTATGTTTGAAGAATCCAGATGGTACCAGTTGTAAAGCAGTCGCTGAAGCATAGCATATCCAGGGTAGATCAGCAGGAGGAAAGTTAAGCCCTTTCATGCACGTGTAACGGGTAACCATTCTTAAAGGCAACTGAACCTAAGATCACCAACATAGGATGCGGAAAGCAATAGACACTCACCACATTAGAGACCCTACAGGGATCCCTCATCCCACTGTATGAATTGCACAAGTGAAGATGTTCTGAAAAGAAGACTTCATGAGTTATTTACCCACACTACAATCTCCAACTGGGTACTTTTTCTGAAGGGTAGTATTGTGTCAAAGAGTATAATGAAGAGATAAAGGGAAGTCTCTGAATTGAGTATTTCAGTGTGGAATGTAAGGATAACAAAAAAAGGAGGTAAACTCGAAGATGTGACGAGACAAATGAAGAGGTACAACAGTATTAGGACTACAACTACAGCTACATCTACATCTACATTTATACTCTGCAAGCCACCCAACGGTGTGTGGCGGAGGGCACCTTACGTGCCACTGTCATTACCTCCCTTTCCTGTTCCAGTCGCGTATGGTTCGCAGGAAGAACGACTGTCTGAAAGCCTCCGTGCGCCCTCTAATCTCTCTAATTTTACATTCGTGATCTCCTCAGGAGGTATAAGTAGGGGGAAGCAATATATTCGATACCTCATCCAGAAACGCACCCTCTCCAAACCTGGCGAGCAAGCTACACCGCGATGCAGAGCGCCTCTCTTGCAGAGTCTGCCACTTGAGTTTGTTAAACATCTCCGTAATGTTATCACAGTTACCAAATAACCCTGTGATGAAACGCGCTGCTCTTCTTTGGATTTTCTCTATCTCCTCCGTCAACCCGATCTGGTACGGATCCCACACTGATGAGCAATACTCAAGTATAGGTCAAACGAGTGTTTTGTAAGCCACCTCCTTTGTTGATGGACTACATTTTCTAAGGACTCTCCCAATGAATCTTAACCTGGTACCCGCCTTACCAACAATTAATTTTATATGATCATTCCACTTCAAATTGTTCCCCACGCATATTCCCAGATATTTTACAGACGTAACTGCTACCAGTGTTTGTTCCACTATCATATAATCATACAATAAAGGATCCTTCTTTCTATGTATTCACAATACATTACATTTGTCTATGTTAAGGGTCAGTTGCCACTCCCTGCACCAAGTGCCTATCCGCTGCAGATCTTCTTGCATTTCGCTACAATTTTCTAATGCAGCAACTTCTCTGTATACTACAGCATCATCCACGAAAAGCCGCATGGAACTTCCGACACTATCTACTAGGTCATTTATATATATTGTGAAAAGCAATGGTCCCATAACACTCCCCTGTGGCACGCCAGAGGCCACATTAACGTCTGTAGAAGTCTCTCCATTGATATGTTATGCTGTGTTCTGTTTGCTAAAAACTCTTCAATCCAGCCACACAGCTGGTCTGATATTCCGTAGGCTCTTACTTTGTTTATCATGCGACAGTGCGGAACTGTATCGAATGCCTTCCGGAAGTCAAGAAAAATAGCATCTACCTGGGAGCCTGTATCTAATATTTTCTGGGTCTCATGAACAAATAAAGCGAGTTGGGTCTCACACAATCGCTGTTTCTGGAATCCATGTTGATTCCTACATAGTAGATTCTGGGTTTCCAAAAACGACATGATACTTGAGCAAAAAACATGTTCTAAAATTCTACAACAGATTGACGTCAGAGATATAGGTCTATAGTTTTGCGCATCTGCTCGACGACCCTTCTTGAAGACTGGGACTACCTGTGCTCTTTTCCAATCATTTGGAATCTTCCATTCCTCTAGAGACTTGCAGTACACAGCTGTTAGAAGGGGGGCAACTTCTTTCGCGTGCTCTGTGTAGAATCGAATTGGTATCCCATCAGGTCCAGTGGACTTTCCTCTGTTGAGTGATTCCAGTTGCTTTTCTATTCCTTGGACACTTATTTTGATGTCAGCCATTTTTTCGTTTGTGTGAGGAATTAGAGAAGGAACTGCTGTGTGGTCTTCCTCTGTGAAACAGCTTTGGAAAAAGGTGTTTAGTATTTCAGCTTTACGCGTGTCATCCTCTGTTTCAATGCCATCATCATCCCGGAGTGTCTGGATATGCTGTTTTGAGCCATTTACTGATTTAACGTAAGACCAGAACTTCCTTGGATTTTCTGTCAAGTCGGTACATAGAATTTTACTTTCGAATTCACTGAACGCTTCATGCATAGCCCTCCTTACGCTAACTTTGACATCGTTTAGCTTCTGTTTGTCTGAGAGGTTTTGGCTGCGTTTAAACTTGGACTGAAGCTCTCTTTGCTTTTGCAGTAGTTTCCTAACTTTGTTGTTGAACCACGGTGGGTTTTTCCCGTCCCTCACAGTTTTACTCAGCACGTACCTGTCTAAAATGCATTTTACAATTGCCTTGAACTTTTTCCATAAACACTCAACATAGTCAGTGTCGGAACAAGAAATTTTCGTTTTGATCTGTTAGGTAGTCTGAAATCTGCCTTCTATTACTCTTGCTAAACAGATAAACCTTCCTCCCTTTTTTTAAATTCCTATTAACTTCCATATTCAGGGATGCTGCAACGGCCTTATGATCACTGCTTCCCTGTTCTGCACATACAGAGTCGAAAAGTTCGGGTCTGTTTGTTATCAGTAGGTCCAAGATGTTATCTCCACGAGTTGGTTCTCTGTTTAATTGCTCGAGGTAATTTTCGGATGTGCACTCAGTAAAATGTCACTCGATGCTCTGTCCCTACCACCCGTCCTAAACATCTGAGTGTCCCAGTCTATATCTGGTACATTGAAATCTCCACCTAAGACTATAACATGCTGAGAAAATTTATGTGAAATGTATTCCAAATTTTCTCTCAGTTGTTCTGCCACTAATGCTGCTGAGTTGGGAGGTCGGTAAAAGGAGCCAATTATTAACCTAGTTCGGTTGTTGAGTGTAACCTTCACCCATAATAATTCACAGGAACTATCCACTTCTACTTCACTACAGGATAAACTACTACTAACAGCGACGGACACTCCAGCACCGATTGCATGCAATCTATCCTTTCTAAACACCGTCTGTACCTTTGTAAAAATTTCGGCAGAATTTATCTCTGTCTTCAGCCAGCTTTCTGTACCTATAACGATTTCAGCTTCGGTGCTTTCTATCAGTGCTTGAAGTTCTGGTACTTTACCAACGCAGCTTCGACAGTTGACAATTACAATACCGATTGCTGCTTGGTCCCCGCATGTCCTGACTTTTCCCCGCACCCGTTCAGGCTGTAGCCCTTTCTGTACTTGCCCAAGGCCATCTAACCTAAAAAACCGCCCAGCCCACGCCACACAACCCCTGTAGCCGCTTGTTGCGTGTAGTGGACTCCTGACCTATCCAACGGAACCCGAAACCCCACCACCCTATGGCGCAAGTCGAGGAATCTGCAGCCCACACGGTTGCAGAACCGTCTCAGCCTCTGATTCAGACCCTCCACTCGGCTCTGTACCAAAGGTCCGCAGCCAGTCCTGTCGACGATGCTGCAGATGGTGAGCTCTGCTTCCATCCCGCTAGTGAGACTGGCAGTCTTCACCAAATCAGATAGCCGCCGGAAGCCAGAGAAGATTTCCTCCGATCCATAGAAACACACATCATTGGTGCCGACATGAGTGACCACCTGCAGATGGGTGCACCCTGTACCCTTCATGGCATCCGGAAGGACCCTTTCCACATCTGGAATGACTCCCCCCGGTATGCACACGGAGTGCACATTGGTTTTCTTCCCCTCTCTTGCTGCTATATCCCTAAGGGGCCCCATTACGCGCCTGACGTTGGAGCTCCCAACTACCAGTAAGCAAACCCTCTGCGACCACCTGGATCTTGCAGACTGAGGGGCAACCTCTGGAACAGGATAAGCAGCCATGTCAGGCCGAAGGTCAGTATCAGCCTGAGACAGAGCCTGAAACTGGTTCATCAGACAAACTGGAGAGGCCTTCCGTTCAGCCCTCCGGGATGTCTTTCGCCCCCTGCCACATCTTGAGACGACCTCCCACTCTACCACAGGTGAGGGATCAGCCTCAATGCGGGCAGTATCCCAGGCAACCACAGTCGTAGTCCGATCGGGGGATGCGTGGGACGAGCTGGCCGTCCCCGACAAACCCCCATCCGGACCCCCACAGTGATGCCCATTGGCAACAGCCTCAAGCTGTGTGACCGAAGCCAACACTGCCTGAAGCTGGGAGCGAAGGGATGCCAACTCAGCCTGCATCCGAACACAGCAGTTGCAGTCCCTATCCATGTTAAAAACTGTTTTGCAAAGAACGTCTGAACTAATCTACAGAGAGCGCAAACAAATCGACAAAATTTAAACGGTTATTAAAATACAAGATTGCCTAGTAAATGCATTAATGCTGCTACTTGCGCACTGCTGACACACTGCTCGGCGGCGGGAGGAGACTACGCGAATTTACACTATTCAGGTAGTAAAACGAGATGCTACAACTCTCAAATACTATAATACGCCCGAAATTTATGAATTAAACAATGCAAGTACCAAAAACACGCTAAGAAATTAAGAATTAAACTACATAACAAATGAGTGAGCTAGGAGTATACGACTTGCTGCTGCAGCTGCTTATCCAACGGCGGCAGGGAGCACACTGACTGTGACTACTGGAAGTGCAGTGGGAAACAGCAGAATTTCAATAGAGAAAAGAAAGCAAAAGGTTGTGTTAATAACTGAGAAAAATCTGGATAAGTACATTAAGAAAGTTACACCATTTAATAAAAATGGTACCAATAAAGATGCTGAGCAGCTTTGTGAATATTTTGATCATCCAAGATTACATACCAGCATACATTAATGAGCCAAAACATTTTGACCAACTGCTTAATAGTGTGTTGGTTCATTTCTGGAATACAATACAGCAGCAGTTCTGTGTGCCATGGATTTGACAAGTACTTAGTAGATTTACAGAAGTATATGACTCCAGATGTCTACTCATAGGTCACAATATGTCTGTAAAATAAGGGCCAGTTGCTATGTAGTTGTGGAGCTGATGCCCGATAGATACCAGCTTTGGTTCATCAGGTTCACAGAAGATGCATTTGTTGGCCTAGACATCAACACAAGTTCATTATGATTTTTTTTTCTTTTGATCTGTCAGTCTTCTGAATGGTTATGTTGCCTGCCACAAATTCCTATCCTGTGCCAACCTCTTCATCTCAGAGTAGCACTTGCAGCCTACATCCTCAATTATTTGGTTGATGTATTCCAATCTCTGTCTTCCTCTACAGTTTCTGCTCTCTACAGCTCCATCTTGTACCATGCAAGTCATTCCCTGATGTCTTAACAAATGTGTTATCGTCCTGTACCTCATTCTTGTCAGTGTTTTCTACACCTTTCCTCTCAGATTCTGCACAGAACTGCCTCATTCCTTACCTTATCAGTCCACCTAATTTTCAACATTTGTCTGTAGCAACACATCTCAGATGCTTCGATTCTCATTGTTCTGGTTTTCCAATAGTCCATGTTTCACTGCCATACAATGCTGTGCTCCAAACATACATTCTCAGAAATATCTTACTCAAATTAAGGCCTATGTTTAAGACTAGTAGACTTCTCTTGGCCAGGAATGCCCTTTTGGCCAGTGCCAGTCTGTCTGCTTTTCACGTCCTCCTTGCTCCATCCATCATTGGTTATTTTGCTGCCTAGGTAGCAGAATTCCTTAACTTTATCTACCTCGTTACCATCAATGCTGATGATGTTAAGTTTCTCACTGTTCTCATTTCTGCTACTTCTCATTACTCTCCTCTTTTTTTTTTTTTTTTTTTTTTCAATTTACTCTCAATCCATTTCTGTACTCATTAGACTGTTCATTCCATTCAGCAGATCATGTAATTCTCCTTCACTTCCATGCGGGATAGCAATGTCATCAACAAATCATATATTTGATATCCTTTCACCTTGAATTTTAATCCCACTCCTGAACGTTTCTTCTATTCCCATCATTGCTTCTTTGATGTACAGATTTAACATTAGGGGTGAAAGACTGAACTCCGGTCTTACACCCTTTTTAATATGAGCACTTTGTTCTTGGTCATTCACTCTTACTATTCCCTCTTGGCTCTTGTACATATTCTATTACCCATCTCTCCCTATAACTCACCCCTATTTTTCTCAGAATTCCAAACATCTTGCACCATTTTACACTGTCAAACACTTTTTTCAAGTCAACAAATCCTATGAAGGTGTCTTGATTTTTCTTTAGTCTTGCTTCCATTATTAACTGCAATGTCAGAAATGCCTCCCTGGTGCCTTTAACTTTCCTAAAGCCAAACTTATCATCATCGAACATGCTCTAAGTTTTCTTTTCCATTCTTCTGTATATTAGTCTTTTCAGCAACTTGGATTCATGAGATGTTCAGCTGATTGTGCAATAGGTCTTGTACTTGTCAGCTCTTGCTGTCTTCTAAATTGTGTGGATGACATTTTTTTGAAAGTCAGGTCGTATACATTCTACAACCTAATGTGAATAGTCGTTTTGTTGCCACTTCCCCCAATGATTTTAGAAGTTTTGGTGGAATTTTATCTATCCCTTTTGCTTTATTTGATCTCAAGTCCTCCAAAGCTCTTTTAAATAGACACCTGTTTCTCCTTCTATCAAATCAGATAAATTTTCCCTAATAGGCCTTTCATTGCACTCTTTACACCTATCAGTTCTCTGCATTTAACAGCAGAATTCCTGTTGCACTCTTAATGTTACCACCCTTGCTTTTAATTTCACCAAAGGTTGTTTTGAGTTTCCTATATGCTGAGTCAGTTGTTCCAACAATCATTTCTTTTGTGATTTCTTCTCATTTTTCATGCAGCCATTTTGTCTTAGCTTCCATGCACTTCCTATTTATTTCATTCCTAAAGACTTGTATTTCTGTGTTCCTGAATTTGTCTTGACATTTTGTACTTCCTTCTTTCATTGATCAACTGAAGTATTTCTTCTGTTACCCATAGTTGCTTCACATACCTTCTTTGTGCCTATGTTTTTCTTTCCAACTTTTGTGATTGCCCTTTTCAGAAATGTCCATTCCTCTTCAGCTGTACTGCCTACTGAGCTATTCCTTACTTCTATATCTATAGCCTTAGAGTACTTCAAGAGTATCTCATCATTCCTTAGTTCTTTTGTATCCTATTTCTTTGCATATTGATTCTTCCTGACTAATCTCTTAAACTTCAGCCTATTCTTCATCACTACTACATTGTGAACCAAGTCTGTGTCTGCTCCTGGATATGTCTTACAATCCAGCACCTGATTTTGGAATGTCTGTTTGACCATGATGTAATCTAACTGAAATCTTATGATCTGTGATCATCACTGTCGATGGCTTGTGACACAAACAGTTATGATGACATTAAGCACTAAGAGATGCTAGTGGTCCGCAGTGAGATTGAGTACTGCACAGCAGTCATGGTACATTTAACTACTACATCACATACCATACAGGTGACTGTCCACCATAGCTTACTATTGCCCCCGCTAGTCTGCATCCATGACATGATGCATGTTTCAAGTAGCTCTTTGCCTGGATGACATGATATCCAGATGCAACTATTGAGCTGCTACAACAATAAATATGATTCATCTGACCAGGCAGCACATTTTCATTGCTCCATAGCCCACTGCAGTTGTAACTGACAATGGCACATCAATATGGAAACACTTGGTATCACCATCTGCAGAGCCCTATGTTCAGTAATGTGTGCTGAACCTGACATCACTTGGTCAATGATATGTGTGCTGTTTATAAGTATTTCTGCTGTTCATAATATTCTAAAACTTACATATGCAATGTCTAGCATCTGAATTATAATTTTAGTGCTGTTATCACTTAATTCTTGTTCATTTCTTTGTGACACTTATTTGAAAATTACATATGCAGTGTGATTATAATGCAATCATTGTGTGACACACATGAAAATTCATTTACACGTCTTTTGGACGTGGAGAATGAAGCACAGATATGCATGCCTTGGCCAGATCATGCTGAAGTGTTTGAATTTTTTTTACATCAGCTGGAAAAAATAATTTGTTTCATTGCAGATTTCGCTCCAGTGGAAAAGAATACATAACAGTCTGAGCTCCACCGCAAGTGTGATGGGCTTTTTTAATTAAGTAGGAAATATTCAGCATTTATAACTATAAACCTGAAAAGCTAATATACTCAATTCCTCATTTTCGTTTAGAGCAAACATTCACATTGCTTAAAACAAATTGAGAAAAATAAATTGCAAGGTACAAAAAGGAATTACAGAAGTACCATTACACATTCAGCCTCAAAACAAACAACATTTAATTCTTGGAGCAATCCTTCAACTTCGAAAGATGTAATCCAAAGTATGGTTGACAAAGCTGTAACAAACTTCATCGTAATTATCATCCAGCCATTCCACATAGTAGGGGCACCATCATTAAATATTCGTGTGTGTGTCTGTGTTTGCCGAAGAGTCAGTTTTATCAAGAAAAACTGCAAGCAAAAGATTAAATAAGGAATTTGAGAGAATAAAAAATCAAATCAGGGGTGAACCTGAGCAGGTATAAGGCAAAAGGTAGGCTTCCTCATAAATTTCATATTTCATTATTTTTTATTTTATTTCTTTACAGTGTCTCTTTTATAATTTAGCATGGAGATCAATACAATACTCAGTAATTTTCCTTGTGTCCTCAGGGTTTATTCATTGATTTTTCCAAGTTCTTTATATTACTGTGTTTTCAGACACTCACTGGAGTATCTCATCACCTGCTTGGTCCAGTCACATTGAAAAGAAAAACGGCAGTGTTAGCATGTATGCATGTGAAAGAAAGGCATACACACATACACACATACAATGCTCTGGTCAAGGAAGTAAGTAATACACTGTTCAGCTCAAATGGAAATAAGACTGTACACATTGTATTTAATTATTGATTGAACATTGTTGTTTCCTTTCTGTGTGTGTAGAGTTCATCATTTACAGATGAGGTACAATTATAATTTTTAAAGTAACTAATGAAAGCAGTAACTGATACAATTACTTTTTATGTGTAATAACTATACCCAAGTTCCTTTTTTAACTACATAGGCTTTCATGGCCAGTGTCATGGTGATAAAAATTCTTCTGGGTATTGCACCTGATCACCATATAAAATATCATAACTATAAACTGTAAAACCAATATTTCACCTTATTACAACAGCCTCCCTCAGGGCATGCCACATATGGTGCAAATCGGTCTAGGAAACTGAACAGTGAAAGTGATTGGCATAAAAAGTGAACTCAGTAGGCACAAATAGAATACAGGAACAAAACACACAGCAGCTGGATCCAGTGAAAGAAGCAGTGGGAACAGTGATGCGTTTTTTTCATGAGTGTAGCCTAGACAGTGAATGTTATTCACGATGATTTGGAACGTGATGAGAGGAAGGAAGACGATGCTATGTTGTGGTCACCATTGACACTGAGTACGGAGGGAAGCAGTTCGTCATTGCGGAGCTGCTTGAGTCTACAAGTCATGGTGCATGCTCATTGGTGCTTTGAACTACTATGGATAAGATAGAGGAAGAGGAGAAAGGCAGAGAAAGGCAGCCTCCTCATTTTCAAAATTGTGACAAAAACAGATGTGTAGAGACGGTGTAGCTGGGATAGAATGGAGAACAAAATGTGTTCCAACCTGAAAATGTAATTATTGAAAGTAATAGACAATGAGGAAACTGGTGCCCACTATGCAGAGACATGAACACAGCCAGTAGTTGACAAACAGACCAAAGGAAACCAACACACTCAAATTGATGACAGGGATGATGATTCAATAGCAACTTTGAATACGAATTATTTGTTCAAACATACTAATTATCTAATAGATATCATTTTGTACACACTAGGAAAGAAGGATAAGTTTGGAAAAGAAAGCATTACAAACAATAGGGAAGAGGTAGCTTGTCCTTTTGTAACAGGTATTATAGTAACAAAGATGAAACAAGTGCTTATATTTATGAAATACTGGAAAACTGGTAGCAAAGATATCTCTGGAAGAAGCAAATTCAATACTGTAAAGTTTTGAGGAAGAGGAGTTAACAGATGAAGGGGGTAGCAAATATAATAAGGATGAGAAACTTATGAGCTGTGATGACTTGTTAATACAAGTAGAAGCATATGATAATTTGTATAGCAATTAGCCTAAGGAATCCAGTTGCTCAAAAAATTTAGCTGATGTGCAGCAAAGGTAGAAAAGGTCATCAAATACTTTGATGATTTGAAATTGGTGGACAAGTTAGAAAAAGTTGAACATATGATTACTGATGACGCCATTAATCTAAGCGTAAATGCAATTACAAATGAAAGAGATTTATTTAGCTGTAGCCAGATTCAATGAGATTTGCTTGACAAATTTCATGAGGTGCCTGTATGAGGTATAAAAAGCCACCCTATTATTATGCATAACTGTGTGCTGTCTTCTAGAAAGTGGCAGCTAAGCAAGTGCATTGTCCCAAGTTTTCTTTCATTCTGATCCTAAAAAGAATAAGTTAATTTAATGAGAGCATCTGGTAAGTAGGTGCTACTGGTAAAATTTTTAAACTAGTGAAGCAAGAAGCATTGATACCCACAGGCATAAAAAGGTAATTACATATCACCCTTGTTTAATTGTGTTGGGCTATGGATATGTTAATTGGCATTGATTTCTTATCAAAGTATCAAGGAAAGATTGACTTTGATCAGAGCCAAGTGGCATTAACTTTGCCAAATTCTGAGGTAATTACTGTGCCTTTCATTGGGAATCATATTGTTAATGATAGTGAAATAGAGGAGTTTCCCATTAGAGTAATGAAAAGTGGAGAGAGCTTGGATACAGACAAGAAGTTCATGCATGTATGCCAAGGACTTATTAGAATAATAATAAGCTACATGCAAATGCCTACAGATTGGAATACCCAAGAAGAAAGAGTGGGATCTCAGGTACACTATGGATCTACAAAATCTGTAGATAGTGGTAATTAGAGTCTGTAGGAAATCTACAAATCTTTAGTAAATACATTGTCTGGCAAACTGTGCAGTTCCAGTTGTATAAAATCTTATTTCTTTCAGGTTTCATTTCTCCTTATCTTCCCTGTCTGCAGTAAGAACTTTATATCTTCCAGATTTTAAATAAATCTTCTTAGCATACATATTCACTGATTGGGGATACCTAATTTGTAACTTAACAACCAAGAGCGGGAAGCCTGCATTACAGAATTTAAGATTTTCAGTGAAATACTGTGTCTTCCGACAAGAGCAGAGAATGCAGTAGGAAATAGGGGTTGTAATATTTTAAAGTAATGATTAGTAGGAAAATATTTCAATACTTTGCATGGTAGTAAAAGCTGAGGCTGTCTGATATCTAAGAAATAACTCAGATGCAAGTAAAAGCATTTTTGCTATTATTTGAAGGAGCTGTGAGAAAGTGACTTGATGCTCATGCCAGAAATAATTTGTGTAACACTGCTCAGCAGGCAGATGTAAGGAAAATGGAAATGAAGTCATTAAGATCACCCGATCAATGGAGAAATGTGTGTAATTGGATCAGTAGGCTGAGAATCAGTGTACAAATGGAAATGGTGAGGAGTTTTATATTTATTTCCTTCACATCTCATGAAGTGTTAAAAAGTGTATACTTGGTCTAAGGAAAACTTCCAGTATTATGTAGAAATTGACAGATACAGACAGTAACATGGGCTGATAAAATGGTTAAGAAATGTAAGTTTATTGAGAACAGTAGAAGTAACAGGCACGGCATTTTAACCCTAACAATACCAACACATTTTCGATTATGTTTATTACCAGTGTTCCATTATGTTTATTACCAGTAGAATTGGTGGGGGAGGGGTAATATATGCTGACCCAAAAAAAAGTTTCATTAATTGTGTTAACAACATACTTTTTAAAGAAGTACTGAGGTGTAAGTAGGGTCCACAAATATCTCTTAGCACACTCTTAGCAAAACCAGCTCACTGTCAGTAACATAGACTACCAAGGAAGGACAGGGGAGAAGTTAGTATATGAATGTATGACCACCACCAGAAAATTTTTAAATGCAGATTTCATTAATTGTTGTTGACTTTTACTCACAGCACACTCTTAAACAGATACTGATGTATAAGTAGGGACCTAAATGTGAGAGTACTGAACATGACATGCAATCTGAAAAATCACGTCTACTACTAAGACTTAAAAGTTTTGACTTAAGTTAAACTGAAGAATTTAAAACATTTATGGAATCTGTTATAAACAACACATTTTTTTTCAAAATTTTAAAATTTAAAGTACCTGACTAGATTACTTTATTGTGAAAAATGGGTATGAAGTATATTGCTTTTTCTTTGTCACTCAGACAAAGTCATGCTGTGAACAGGGCGGACAAAGAGAAAGTGTAATGATCTTACATAAAATTAAATATATAAACATTATTACAAAACTTGGATAGATTATGTAAAACTAACCCAATGTCAGAGGTTTTGAGTTTCTGTCTGAAGCAATAATTAGTTTCTTCAAAAATCCAGATTTTACAAAATTTTAAAGGTGCATACCATTAAAAGAATTTTATCTTTGAAATCTTGTTCAGTTTGTCATAAAAACATATGGTAGAAGTTTTCATGAATCTGCCTCATCTAATTTTTGAATTATTAAGTAAAAATCAATTTTTGGGCTAAAAGCTATAAAAATGAACCACTTTATATTCTGGGCATCTGTTTAAAGGCATGATGATAGGAATAAGCCTGCTACCCACTGGTAATATTGTTGTTTATTGAAATACAACTGGCTTTTGCAGCCTAAAGCCATGCCACCAGGTGCAACCTATGGGGTAAAGAGCAAAAGTTTTGTGGATATTAAAATTAAGAAAGGAATGTCTAAAATATACACACAAAGGTAAGAGGTCAAATACATACCAATCATTCGTAGCCAAAATTTGTTACTCAGTGCACATTTTCAATACTAAGGCAAGCAAATGGTAATGAAGATGTTTGTTTAGGACATATTGCTGGCAGGTGAAACTCATGGGTAAAAAGCCGTGTTTTAGAAATTTTGCCTGCATCTAAAAAGAAGAAAGAAAAATATTTGTTAGAGTGAAGACGCTGAAATCTTTTTAAAAGGCTGGCTTGGCAATAAAAAATTGTCAATGCTAACATGATTTGTTGCAGTACTATGCAAATTACTATGCAGAATGTATCAGGTGGCAACAGGGCAACCCAGTGTTTTTCTTGTAGACTAGTGTATCTGGGTGCAGTAGCCAAAAAGACAGACAGATGTATGCAACCTAAAAACATTCGATTGTATTTTACTTTTTTGTATCCAAATAGAAAACTCCAGCACAAGGGAAAATCTGTGGTAAATAAATATAATTAACTAGGTGTATACCGCATTACATGCAATGGTTGCCCTAAAACATGTAGAGGGGAAAGCAGTACGACATTTTGAACAAGATTTCAGGAACAGTAACTTAAGTAATCCCCAGTCAGCATTACCAGCACAGGGTAATCCCCAGTCAGCATTACCAGCACACTTATGTGAAGAGGGGCACAGCAGCACAAACCCTTCAGAAAATTTAGAAATACTTTTAAAAAAAGCCCTATTTTGAATATATTAGAGGAAGTAGAAATTTTTAGGTACAAAAAGAAAATGCACACTTCACACTGAATAACCAATTAGAACTAAAGCTCTCTGGCTAATTTTGATTCTTTATATTATTAGATATTAGTTACACAAATTTTGTATTATTCACGCTTGTAAAGGAGTGATACAGCATTTCTAGCCATGAGAATATGATGTCACACTGTCCACATTGATAGCTTCCATTCTGCCAGCCAGCTAGTCTCATTAGTCATTCATGCAGATTGTTTTTACTTTTCCCAACACTGGCTTGCCCTGCTGTCACACTTGTAAGACACTGCCCCCTGATATACTCCAGTTAGTAATTTGCATATTGTCACAATCTTTTTATTGCCAACCTGGTCCTTTTAAAAATTTTTAGTATCCTCTCACTATAAAATATTTTTCTTTTTAGATGCAGGCAAAAATTTTGAAAATATGGCTCAGGAACCATAAGTTTCAGCAATTTGTCAAATAGATGAAACACAGCTTCGTAACCTTTCGTTCATCATGGTATTGACAATATTCACTGAATATTAGTAATAACTAGCACTGATGGATATGCCTATGATCTTTTCCCAATGCAAGTATATTTCAGACATTCCTTTCTCAGTTTTAATATCCACAAATTGTGATGGTGCTGTGTTTTGCTCTTTACCATTTTGGTTGCACCTCATGATGCAAAACTGGTTGTTTTTTAATAAACAACAATTTTATCAAGCTATATGAATTTACCTTAGTAAATTACGTGTTGTTGTTGTGGTCATCAGTCCTGAGACTGGTTTGATGCAGCTCTCTGTGGTACTCTATCCTGTGCAAGCTTCTTCATCTCCCAGTACCTACTGCAACCTACATCCTTCTGAATCTGCTTAATGTATTCAACTCTTGGTCTCCCTATATGGTTTTTACCCTCCACGCTGCCCTCCAATACTAAGTTGGTGATCCCTTGATGCCTCAGAACATGTCCTACCAACCGATCCCTTCTTCTAGTCAAGTTGTGCCACAAACTCCTCTTCTCTCCAATTCCATTCAATACCTCCTCATTAGTTATGATCTACCGATCTAATCTTCAGCATTCTTCTGTAGCGCCAAATTTCGAAAGCTTCTATTCTCTTCTTGTCCAAACTATTTATCATCCATGTATCACTTCCATACATGGCTACACTCCATACAAATGCTTTCAGAAATGACTTCCTGACTCTTAAATCTATACTCGATGTTAACAAATTTCTCTTCTTCAGAAATGACTTCCTTGCCATTGCCAGTCTACATTTTATATCCTCCCTACTTCGACCATCATCAGTTATTTTGCTACCCAAATAGCAAAACTCCTTTACTACTTTAAGTGTCTCATTTTCTAACCTAATGCCCTCAGCATCACATGATTTAATTTGACTTCATTCCATTATCCTCATTTTGCTTTTGTTGATGTTCATCTTATATCCTCCTTTCAAGGCACTGTCCATTCCGCTCAACTGCTCTTCCAAGTCCTTTGCTGTCTCTGACAGAATTACAATGCCATCAGCGAACCTCGAAGTTTTTATTTCTTCTCCATGGATTTTAATACCTACTCCAAATTTTTCTTTTGTTTCCTTTACTGCTTGCTCAATATACAGATTGAATAACATCGGGGAGAGGCTACAACCCTGTCTCACTACCTTCCCAACCACTGCTTGCCTTCCATGTCCCTCGAGTCTTATAACTGCAATCTAGTTTCTGTACAAATTGTAAATAGCCTCTTGCTCCCTGTATTCTACCCCTGGCACCCTCAGAATTTGAAAGAGAGTATTCCAGTCACCATTGTCAAAAGCTTTCTCTAAGTCTACAAATGCTAGAAATGTAGGTTTGCCTTTCCTTAATCTATTTTCTAAGAGAAGTCGAAGGGTCAGTATTGCCTCACGTGTTCCAACATTTCTACAGAATCCAAACTGATCTTCCCTGAGGTCGGCTTCTACCAGTTTCTCCATTCGTCTGTAAAGAATTCATGTCACTATTTTTCAGCCATGACTTATTAAACTAATAGTTCAGTAATTTTCACATCTGTCAACACCTGCTTTCTTTGGGATTGGAATTATTATATTCTTCTTGAAGTCTGAAGGTATTTCGCCTGTCTCATACATCTTGCTCACCGGATGGTAGAGTTTTGTCAGGACTGGCTCTCCAAAGGCTGTCAGTAGTTCTAATGGAATGTTGTCTACTACCGGGGCCTTGTTTCGAGTTAGGGCTTACAGTGCTCTGTCAAACTCTTCATGCAGTATCATATCTCCCACTTCATCTGCATCTACATCCTTTTCCATTTCCATAATATTGTCCTCAAGTACATTGCCTTTGTAAAGACCCTCTATATACTCCTTCCACCTTTCTGCTTTCCCTTCTTTGCTTAGAACTGCGTTTCCATCTGAGCTCTTGATATTCGTACAAGTGGTTCTCTTTTCTCCAGGGGTCTCTTTAATTTTCCTGTAGGCAGTATCTATCTTCCCCTAGTGAGATAAGCCTCTACATCCATACATTCGTCCTCTAGCCATCCCTGCTTAGCCATTTTGCACTTCCTGTCAATCTCATTTTTGAGACATTTGTATTCCTTTTTGCCTGCTTCATTTACTGCATTTTTATATTTTCTCCTTTCATCAATTACATTCAATATTTCTTCCATTACCCAATGATTTCTACTAGCCCTCATCTTTTTACCTACTTGATCCTCTGCTGCCTTCACTACTTGATCCCTCAAAGCTACCCATTCTTCTTCTACTGTATTTCTTTCCCCCATTCCTGTCAATTGTTCCCTTATGCACTCCCTGAAATTCTGTACAACCTCTGGTTTAGTCAGTTTATCCAGGTCCCATTTCCTTAAATTCCCACCTTTTTGCAGTTTCTTCAGTTTTAATCTACAGTTCATAACCAACAGATTGTGGTCAGAGTCCACATCTGCCCCTGGAAATGTCTTACAATTTAAAACCTGGTTCCTAAATCTCTGTCTTACCATTATATAATCTATCTGATACCTTCTAGTATCTCCAGGCTTCTTCCATGTATACAACCTTCTTTCATAATTCTTGAACCAAGTGTTAGCTATGATTAAGTTATGCTCTGTGCAAAATTGTACCAGGCGGCTTCCTCTTTCATTTCTTAGCCCCAATCCATATTCACCTACTACGTTTCCGTCTCTTCGTTTTCCTACTATCGAATTCCAGTCACCCATGACTATTAAATTTTCATCTCCGTTCACTACCTGAATAATTTCTTTTATCTCATCATACATTTCATCAATTTCTTTGTCATCTGGTTGGCATATAAACTTGTACTACTGTAGTGGGCGTGGGCTTCGTATCTATCTTGGCCACAATAATGTGTCTACTATACTGTTTGTAGTAGCTTACCCGCATTCCTATTCATTATTAAACCTACTCCTGCATTATCCCTATTTGATTTTGTATTTATAACCCTGTATTCACCCGACCAAAAGTCTCGTTCCTCCTGCCACCGAACTTCACTAATTCCACTATATCTAACTTTAACCTATCCATTTCCCTTTTTAAATTTTCTAACCTACCTGCAGCTTTACCGTATGATTAAATGATGATGGCGTCCTCTTGGGTAAAATATTCCGGAGGTAAAATAGTCCCCCATTCGGATCTCTGGGCGGAGACTACTCAAGAGGACGTCGTTATCAAGAGAAAGAAAACTGGCGTTCTACGGATCAGAGCGTGGAATGTCAGATCCCTTAATTGGGCAGGTAGGTTAGAAAATTTAAAAAGGGAAATGGATAGGTTAAAGTTAGATATAGTGGGAATTAGTGAAGTTCGGTGGCAGGAGGAACAAGACTTTTCGTCAGGTGAATACAGGGTTATAAATACAAAATCAAATAGGGGTAATGCAGGAGTAGGTTTAATAATGAATAAAAAAAATAGGAGTGTTGGTTAGCTACTACAAACAGCATAGTGAATGCATTATTGTGGCCAAGATAGACACAAAGCCCATGCCTACTACAGTAGTACAAGTTTATATGCCAACTAGCTCTGCAGATGATGAAGAAATTCATGAAATGTATGATGAGATAAAAGAAATTATTTAGGTAGTGAAGAGAGACGAACATTTAATAGTCATGGGTGACTGGAATTCGGTAGTAGGAAAAGGGAGAGAAGGAAACATAGTGGATGAATATGGATTGGGGGGAAGAAATGAAAGAGGAAGCCGTCTGGTAGAATTTTGCACTTGGTTCAAGAATCATAAAAGAAGGTTGTATACATGGAAGAATCCAGGAGATACTAGAACGTATGAGATAGATTATATAATGGTAAGACAGAGATTTAGTAACCAGGTTTTAAATTGTAAGACATTTCCAGGGGCAGATGCAGACTCTGACCACAATCTATTGGTTATGAACTGTAGATTAAAACTGAAGAAACTACAAAAAGGTGCTAATTTAAGGAGATGGGACCTGCATAAACTGACTAAACCAGAGGTTGTACAGAGTTTCAGGGAGAGCATAAGGGAACAATTGACAGGAATGGGGGAAAGAAATACAGTAGAAGAAGAATGGGTAGCTCTGAGGGATGAAGTAGTGAAGGCAGCAGAGGATCAAGTAGGTAAAAAGACGAGGGCTAATAGAAATCCTTGGGTAACAGGAGAAATATTGAATTTAATTGATGAAAGGAGAAAATATAAAAATGCAGTAAATGAAGCAGGCAAAAGGAATACAAACATCTCAAAAATGAGATTGACAGGAAGTGCAAAATGGCTAAGCAGGGATGGCTAGAGGACAAATGTAAGGATGTAGAGGCTTATCTGACTAGGGGTAAGATAGATACTGCGTACAGGAAAATTAAAGAGACCTTTGGAGAGAAGAGAACCACTTGTATGAATATCAAGAGCTCAGATGGCAACCCAGTTCTAAGCAAAGAAGGGAAGGCAGAAAGGTGGAAGGAGTATATAGAGGGTTTATACACGGGCGATGTACTTGAGGACAATATTATGGAAATGGAAGAGGATGTAGATGAAGACGAAATGGGAGATAAGATACTGCATGAAGAGTTTGACAGAGCACTGAAAGACCTGAGTCGAAACAAGGCCCCGGAAGTAGACAACATTCCATTAGAACTACTGATGGCCTTGGGAGATCCAGTTATGACAAAACTCTACCATCTGGTGAGCAAGGTGTATGAGACAGGCGAAATACCCTCAGACTTCAAGAACAATATAATAATTCCAATCCCAAAGAAGGCAGGTGTTGACAGATGTGAAAATTGCCGAACTATCAGTTTAATAAGTCACAGCTGCAAAATACTAACGCGAATTCTTTACAGACAAATGGAAAAACTGGTAGAAGCGGACCTCGGGGAAGATCAGTTTGGATTCCGTAGAAATGTTGGAACACGTGAAACAATACTAAGCTTACGACTTATCTTAGAAGAAAGATTAAGAAAAGGCAAACCTACGTTTCTAGCATTTGTAGACTTAGAGAAAGATTTTGACAATGTCAACTGGAATGTGGCATGGGTAAAATACAGAGAGCGAAAGGCTTTTTACAATTTGTACAGAAACCAGATGGCAGTTATAAGAGTCGAGGGGCATGAATGGGAAGCAGTGGTTGGGAAAGGAGTGAGACAGGGTTGTAGCCTCTCCCCGATGTTATTCAATCTGTATATTGAGCAAGCAGTAAAGGAAACAAAAGAAAAATTCGGAGTAGGTATTAAAATTCATGGAGAAGAAGTAAAAACTTTGAGGTTCGCCGATGACATTGTAATTCTGTCAGAGACAGCAAAGGACTTGGAAGAGCAGTTGAACGGAATGGACAGTGTCTTGAAAGGAGGATATAAGATGAACATCAACAAAAGCAAAACGAGGATAATGGAATGTAGTCAAATTAAATCGGGTGATGCTGAGGGAATTAGATTAGGAAATGAGACACTTAAAGTAGTAAAGGAGTTTTGCTATTAAGGGAGTAAAATAACTGATGATGGTTGAAGTAGAGAGGATATAAAATGTGGACTGGCAATGGCAAGGAAAGCGTTTCTGAAGAAGAGAAATCTGTTAACATCGAGTATAGATTTAAGTGTCAGGAAGTCGTTTCTGAAAGTATTTGTATGGAGTGTAACCATGTATGGAAGTGAAACATGGATGATAACTAGTTTGGACAAGAAGAGAATAGAAGCTTTCAACATGTGGTGCTACAGAAGAATGTTGAAGATTAGGTGGGTAGACCATGTAACTAATGAGGAGGTATTGAATAGGGTTGGGGAGAAGAGGAGTTTGTGGCACAACTTGACAAGAAGAAGGGATCAGTTGGTAGGACATGTTCTGAGGCATCAAGGGATCACCAACTTAGTATTGGAGGGCAGCGTGGAGGGTAAAAACCATATAGGGAGACCAAGAGTTGAATACATTAAGCAGATTCAGAAGGATGTAGGTTGCAGTAGGTACTGGGAGATGAAGAAGCTTGCACAGGATAGAGTAGCATGGAGAGCCACATCAAACCAGTCTCAGGACTGAAAACCACAACAACAACAACAACAACAACAACAACCTGCCCGATTAAGGGTTTTGACAGTCCATGCTCCGATCCGTAGAACACCAGTTTTCTTTCTCCTGATTACGACTTCCTCTTGAGTAGTCCCCGCCCAGAGATCCAAATTGGGGACTATTTTACCTCCAGAATATTTTACCCAAGAGGACACCATCATCATTTAACCATACAGTAAAGCTGCATGCCCTCGGGAAAAATTACGCCGGTAGTTTCCCCTTGCTTTCAGCCATTCGCAGTACCAGCACAGCAAGGCCGTTTTGGTTAGTGTTACAAGACCACATCAGTCAATCATCCAGACTGTTGCCCCTACAACTACTGAAAAGGCTGCTGCCCCTCTTCAGGAACCACACGTTTGTCTGGCCTCTCAACAGATACCCCTCCGTTGTGGTTGCACCTACAGTAAGGCTATCTGTATCGCCAAGGCACACAAGCCTCCCCACCAATGGCAAGATCCATGGTTCATGGGTACTGCATTTGATGTAAATACTAATGAAACAGTACTAACTGTCACTATTAATTTAATAAAGGTACAAGAAACCTATGAATTGTTCGGAGACCATTACCTACTTTCAGTTCCAGTTGAAAAATTCTTGATGATGTAGTTTAAAAGTTATCAGGCTGGGACTTTTGTACAATATAAACAATAGACTTACCAAAGAAAAATTGGGATAATAGCAAGTCTTCAACTAACAAAATATCAATAATTTTGTTAGGAAAAGGGGTAAAGGATAAGTGCTGCTGCCAACACTGGAAGTAAGTTTAGAGTGGGTCGTTCCTTCACCATCCGTGCCGCAGACCAGTATGTCTGCACTGAAGAGGTTATTCAACAGGTATCAGTCATATGGCAATGTGTTATGCTCTTCATCTTCAGCCTGGAATCTTGTTGACTGGGGCAGAATTGTCTGCAGTGATGAGTCCCACTTTGAATCAAGTTACAATGACTAGTGAAGATGTGCCTGGAAACACCCTGAGAGAGGGGTAGGATACCAACTTGAGTGTCACCACCATACATCCCAACAACCAGGAGTTATAGTCTGGGTTGCTATTTCCTTTCACAGGAGTGCCCCATTCGTCGTCGTCTGTTATGCCCTTACACCATCGCAGTGTGTCAATGATATTCTGCATCCCATTTTGTTTCCTTTCATGGAAAGCCATTCTGGGCCTACATTTCAGCAAGATAATATCTGCCTACATACATTAAGAGCTTCTACCACTTGTCTTCATGCTTGCCAAACCCTACCTTCCCCAGTAAGGCCACCAGATCTCTCCCCAACTAAGAACGTTTGGAGCATTATGAGCAGCGTCCTCCAACTAGGTTGGGATTTTGATGATCTAAAATACCAATTGGACAGAATTTGGTACAATATACCTAAGGAGGACATCCAATAACGCAATCAATCTATGCCAAACTGGATACCATAACTACTTACATGAGGACCAGAGATGGACCAACATATTATTGACTTGCTAGGTGTATGATGCTCTTTTTCTTGAATAAATCATCCAATTTGTGTGGAATTGTCAAACTTTGTTTGTCTGTACATATACATTACATTTACTGATTTCCATTCTACTTGGACAATTCCTTCATTGTGCATTTTTTTGTCTTGAGAGAGTATTTTGCACAGCACAACTGCAGCATCCAAACTGCCGACAGTGTTTTTAACAATGTGTCACCTAAAGTTATGAATATGTATTATGCCCAATGAAGATGGGCAAAGGCTCAAAACACATACTGGTATAAATAAAAAGACATATAAAAACTGGCTGGTAGCTGAGCTTGTCTTTAAGTAATAGGCTGAAGCATGATACAAGAAGACAATTGGTAAGAAAATGGAATGTGATTAAGCTGAACTCTCAAGAATGGGCATCCTATTCTCAAACCACTGAAGAAAAACTGGAAAATCATGCAGAATTAACCAGTGTACTAGGAAAACAGAATATGATTACAAATGAATTATGAAAACTTTAGAATAAATGACTGAAATAGTAAATATGGGAAAGAATGGATGGATGTAGAAAATAAAAGGCTGACCATTCTATACTAAGCTGAATAATGAAGTAACATTATTAACTGAGCAGGATAGAGAGGAATGGATGGAAAATTAGTTTGAGGATACTGAACCACTGGAAAAGAAAGGTAAATTGAAAACAATCTACAGAACAGTTAAGACCACAACAAACATCCAAGAACAGTCAGAAAGTAGGGTATACTAAGACTACAGCACACTGGCGTGGAAGGAGCATGTTCAAGAATTATATGAAACCCAAGAGAGATTGGAGCATGAATAAGAATATGATGAAATGCATTTGGTCAAAGATATTGACATGCAAAACCATTAAGGATCTGAAAGACAAAAGCAATGGGTTCTGATAAAATACCAGCTGAAGTTTTGTTGGGAATGAACAGTATCCCAAATAATCAATTTCACCAGTAGAAAATATAACAAGGAAATTGGGCTTCAGAATCCATTTTGACTGTTCTAGTCCCATTACCAAGGACATACAATGCACAAGAGTGCAAAGATTACATGACAGTTAATTACACATAGCACAGCATAATGACCATTTGTACCCTTGTACTCAAAAGATGAGCAAGACTAATTGAAGAAAACTTTGAGAAGATTAATTTGGATTTAAGACAGGAAAATGAGTAAGAGATGCTATTGAATATTTGAGGATGACAGGACAAATAATGCTGTAAGTTAACAGGGGCATGTACATCTGTCTTGTTAAATGGAAGAGCTACTTGATACAATGGATTTGTGTGTCCTCTTGAGGACATGATGTTTGTGTAGACTACAAGGGTAGAAACTTTATAAAGGAATTATTTACATCTATACTCTGCAAACCACTGTGAAGTGCATGGCAGAGAGTACGTCTCATTACACCAGTTATTAGGGTTTCTTCCCATTCCATTCACATATGGGGCATGGGAAGAATGAGTGAATGCCTCTGTGCATGCAGTAATTATTGTAATCTTATCCTCATGATCCCTATGTGAGTGACACATAAGGTGTTGTGATATATTCCTAGAGTCATCACTTAAAACCAGTTTTTGAAGCTTTCTTAATAGGCTTTCTCAGGATAATTTAGTCTATATTCAAGAATCTTCCAGTTCACTCTGACAGAGCAAACAAACCAGTGACTATTGTGCTCCCCTTCTATTTTTATGTTCCAATATCCCCTGTTAGCTCTACTTAGTACACGTCCTCATACTTTAGCAACATTCTAAAACTGGTCATGAGTGATTTGTTTGCAATCTCCTTTGTTGACTTATTGCACTTCTCAGTATTCTACCAATAAACCAAAGTCTACCACCTACTTTACTCACAGCTGGGCTTATGTGGTCACTCCATTTCATATCCCTACAAAGTGGCACACCCAGGTGTTTGTATGGGTTGGCCTATTCCAGCAGTGACTCACTGATATTATAGTCACAAGATACTACGTTTTTTTTTTTTATTTTGTGAAGTGCACAATTTTGCATTTTTGAACATTAAAAGTAAGTTGCCAATCTCTGCACCACATTTGAAATCTTATCAAGAAATGAACTGAATATTTATGCACCTCCATGCAGACAGTATTTCATTACAGATAACTGCATCACCTGCAAAAAATCTGAGGTTGCTGTTGATATTGTCTGCAAGGTCATTATTGTACAACATGAACAGCAAGGGTCCCAACACACTTCCCTGGGGCACACCTGAAGTTACTTCTACATCTGGTCATGACTCCATCCAAGATAACATTGTGTGTACTCACTACCAAAAAGTACTCAATCCAGTCACAAATTTGACTTGATACCCCATATGATCATACTTTTGACAGTAAGTATAGGTGTGGTACTTTGTCAAATGCTGTTTGGAAATCAAGAAGTTTTTCATCTACCCGACTGCCTTGATCCAAAGCTTTCAGTATGTCTTGTGAGGAAAGTGCGAGCTGGGTTTCAATTATTGATATTTTTGGAATCCATGCTGGTTGGCACTGAGGTGGACATCTTATTCAAGATACCCGATGTTTGAGCAGAGAATATGTTCTAAGATTCTACAATAAATCAATGACAAGGATATGGGACAGTAGTCTTATGGATCACTTTGAGGGAGAAGTTTGGGTCGGTTACACCAAACAACACTCCCATTTTGCAGTAGTTCGTTTGTTCACCTAAACACATCAAAGGCTCACAAAGAACTGACATGGCGGACTTGCTCAAAGACAATGCTGAGCTTAGTTCAAAGACGATACTCAGATCGATGCTGGTGTCGACTTCATCGGCGCCACATAGCGCCCCCCCCCCCCCCCCCCCCCCGCCACAGTACGGAGTACTCTTGAGAGGCCGGGGGGGTGGAGGGGGGGGGGTGACTATGGTATCGGCAGGGGTGGTCCACGGGAGCCGGACCATGATCAGCTCGACAGCGTCGTCGGGGAGCTGTGTGGGTAGATGTCATGAAGGAAGGTTCAGCCACCGAACCTGGAAGTCGCTGAAGCAAGCCAGGTGTCATACAGGGCGTGCTGGTCATGCGGTGACAGGTAGGCCAGCGGTTTGCGGGTGGAACGGAGTGACGACGACGATGTCTCCGGTGGACATGGCGAACACACGAAGCATGTCCAGGTCGACGTCGGGCGAGAGGGGAACACATTTCACCAGGTGGCAGGGAATCGTGGAGGTTGTGTCATGAGCACTGGATGAAGGGAAACACACAACAAATAGTGTATAATTGCGTGATATTATTGAGATGTCGTGGATTATGTCTGGGGGGACAGGCACAAACACCTCAAGCAAGGGCACATTCAAGATGGGGGGAGGGGGGGCGTGAGAAACTTCGACAGGGCGAGGCAGGCAACAGGGGAGAGGTCGAAGGGACCAGCAAAGAGCCCGGCGGCGAGGGCGTGATCGGAGGTAAGCTCGACGTGGGGAGCATGTGGTCACTCGACAGAGTGCATGAGACCAGAGTAGGGGACGAGGTTGGAGGAGAGCTCGACGGTTGGAGCTGGAAGTCACTCGATTGAGTGTGTAAGTGTGACGTGGAGGGAGTGGTCAGAGTGTCATGAGCCATGACAGTGAGTGGTGTGGTCATGGCCTGAAAGGGGGTAGAAGAAGGCTCGACATGAGAAGGCTTAAGTCTGTTGAGAGAGACTGTGACAGCTGAATCTTTCATCTGGATGTCATCGGTGTTGGCTGAGAACCGGAGAACGTGGTACGGGCCGGTATATGGAGGTTGGAGGGGAGCACAGACAGTGTCATCTCAGAGCATGACGTTCTCGCAATTGTCCAGAGATTTCAGGACGTGAACCTTAGGGTGGGAATGGCTGGTGGGCAGAGGGATGTGGAGGTTGTTGAAGTGGCGTCTGATGCGGTCCATGAAGGAAGGTAAGTCAGGCTGAGGGAGAGAAGCAGAAGGGCTCACGAGTTCGCCAGGGAGAACAATGTTCTGGCCGTATACGAACTCGGCTATCGTGCCTTTGAGGTCTTCCTTATAGATTGCACGAATGCCGAGTAGCACAAGGGGAAGGGCCTCAGTCCATAGAGAGTCATGCCATCGAAGAGCCGCCTTGAAAGTGCGGTGCCAGCGCTCAACTAGCCCGTTACTTTGTGGGTGATATGCTGTGGTATGGATGCACCAGATGCTGCAAATGTTACAAATCTCCTTGAACAGGGCCGACTCAAATTGACTGCACTGGTCAGTTGTGATGATACCTGGACATCCGAAACGCGATACCCGACTCGACGAAAGCTCGAGCAACAGTTTCTGCCGTAATATTGAGGAGGCGGACAGCCTCGACCCAGCGAGTTGTTTGATCGATAGACGAGAGAACATAACGCAAGCTATTAGAGGGGGGGAGGGGGCCGACAATGTCAATATGAATATGCTGGAGACGCCCAGGACGGATCGAAAAGGCGCCGAGGGGGGCTGAAGTGTGCTTGTGTACTTTGCAGCGTTGGCACGCAATGCAGGAGCGTGCCCATGGCTGGCAGTTCTCCACACAAAGCGCTCTGCTACGAGGTGGGCGGACGCATGAACACCGGGGTGGGCTAAATTATGCAATGCGTTGTAGACAGCTCAATGGAGCATGGTTGGGATGAGGGGGCATAACGTGCCCGTACTGTCGTCACACCAGATCTCACCAGAAATGACCGGGAAGGTGGTGCGGACAAAGTGTAGTGAAGAGGTAGAGTCTGAAATCATGTTTTGTGTTTCCTCGTCGGCGCGTTGGAGGTTAGGCAGTTCAGAGAGGTCTAACAGTGAATGGATGGCATCGACTCAGGAAAGGAAATCAGCAACTATATTGTCAGCACCCTTTATGTGTCTGACATTGGTGGTGAACTGAGATATGAAGTCCATGTATCTGAAGCGGCGAGGAGGCGGGTCAGCTGTCAGGTTTGTAATGGCCGCAGCCAGGGGTTTGTGGTCCGTTAAAACATAGACAGGGCTTCCCTCAACATCTGTCTTAAAATGCTTAATTGCTTCGTAGACCGTGAGCAACTCCCTGTCAAGCACTGAATATTTCCATTGTGCATTGGTGAGCTTGCGCGAGAAGAACTGCAGAGGCGAAGTTAGGCCGTCGATTGTCTGGCTAAGGACAGCACTGATGGCAGTATCGTTCGCATCTGTGGTGATGAAAAGCTGCACATTGGGATGAGGATGTGTGATGGTGCAGGCCTCGGCAAGAAGATTTTTGAGAGCAGTAAAACAGTCAGTCATAGCAGGGGTCCATGGAACAGGCCGAGATCCAGAAGTGTTGGTGCCTGCCAAGGCGTCCGTCAGTGAAGTCTGAATCTCGGCAGCCTAAGGTAGATCACAGCGATAATAATTAACCGTCCCCAGAAAGTGCCGGAGCTCTTTGAATGACTAAGGTCTGGGTAGGTTTAGTATTCAGAATGAGATTTTCACTCTGCAGCAGAGTGTGCGCTGATATGTAACTTCCTGGCAGATTAAAACTGTGTGCCGGACTGAGACTCAAACTCGAGACCTTTGCCTTTCACGGGCAAGTGCTCTACCAAATGAGCTATCCAAGCACGACTCACGCCCCATCCTCACAGCTTTACTTCCGCCAGTACCTCGTCTCCTACCTTCCAAACTTAGCAGAAGCTCTCCTGCAGGAGACGAGGTACTGGCGGAAGTAAAGCTGTGAGGACAGGGCATGAGTTGTGCTTGGGTAGCTCAGTTGGTAGAGCACTTGCCCACAAAAGGCAATGGTCTCAAGTTCGAGCAGGCGCGGCTCGTAATTAAAGGCTCTGAGGCGGAGCCGCCCCAAAATATATGTTAAAGTAAATTTCGCAAGAACGTATTACATAATTTAAATTATCAGGACGAATTTCGCATATTTCCCATTCCGATTAAAATAACGACGGTCAACATTTTTGGAACTGTTTGTATCGATAGATGTTTTCCGAATGGTTAGTAGTGTTTAGGCTGCGCCTTGAAACGTCCGTAAGCTGCATGTAGTAGCGGTTTGGGGGCGTGGCTTCTACAAAGTACTGCTCTTTATGGGCGACCCGAAGGCTCAGAGCTTGCAGCCTAAGGGTGTCGTACCAACCACCACATATTTTTCAGGTTCCACTATCGATGTAATAAAGGAATGTAGAGTGGCCGAAACTTCGCTATCCAATCTCTGTCTCTGCATATCTCTACTACGCTTCGATGCGTCATTAATCGACATTTAGTATTATTGTTTTGATAATGTTTTACATAGTTGTTTTGTTTCTGCTATTGGCTATTTTATCCACATTTAGAATAAGTTCGCAAATATCCCGCCAGAGTGCACTACACTACAGTAACGCACCAGTACTGCCATCTAGCGAGAGTTTCATAAGTGGTTAGAGGACAAAACGCGCGAAATTTGTCCCGTTACTTTACCTTCCTTGTTTGCTGATGCTGACTGCTTTTGTTGATACCGTGTGATATTAGCAAGTTTCTTTTTCGGAGTATATTTTGCAGGATTTTAGTGAGTTTTACTTGCTGGTGAATACCTGCAACATACCGCGAGTGTGAAACAAGCGCAATATGAATTCAGTGTGCAAATTAATAGGTAAAAACTTGGAACACGGCCATAGGATGAAAGTGAAAGAACTTGGTGCTTCCAGACCCGCATTAAAGATCTGTCCGAAACGCGTCTTTTCATATGATTTGCTGCAAAGTGTCAAAAAATGCAATAATGACGTATAAAAACAGTAACCAAAGATTTTAACACGAAGTTAGCTTCTAATGATATTTAATACCTGATTATAGAAGATACAGTACGTAAAATTATGGGTAGAGCGTGATCTGCCCACCCCCTCCCCCTGAATTCTTAGATGTTTACGTCAGACTAATCTGTAGCGTAACCCGAGGTCTATGTTGGCTCTGATCAATAAATGCCACAGCCTTCCCCCGTATAGAAACCACGAGCCGCGCCTGAGTTCGAGTCTCGGTCTGGCACACAGTTTTAATCTACTAGGAAGTTTCAGGTTTAGTATTGTTTGTACTTTCTCAGGGGGCAGTGAAATGCCGTCGGCAGAGACCTGAAAACCAAGAAAAGTGACAGCGGGTTGATGTAGCTGCAATTTGTTCTGGTTGGTCTCGATGCCTGCTGCCGTGAGAGTGTTCATAACAGTTTGCACGTGTCGAATGTTGTCCTCGATGGAGGAGCTGAACACAAGAATGTCATCAAGACATGCAAAGCAGAATTTTAGGTCGAATAGCACTTCGTTGATGAAATGTTGCCAGGTCTTGGTTGCGTTTTTCAGACCGAAGGGCATGAATCTAAACTAAAATAACCCAATCGGGGTGGTGATTGCTGTCTTCTCGATGTCTTCAGGTGCCATGGGGATCTGGTGGTAGGCCCATTTGCAATCAATGACAGAGAACGTGGTCGCACCTGTGAGGGAACTGGTAAAGTCGGCAATGTTGGGTATGGGATAGGTGTCCATAATTGTTCATGCGTTTAGTCACCGGTAGTCTCCGCACATGCACAAGCACCCATCTTTCTTGGGTGTCATATGTATGGGCGTAGACCAGCTACTGGCAGAGGGCTCAATGACGCCGGAGCTTAGTAGTCTAGAAACCTAATTTTTAAGGTCAGAGAGGTGCTCAGGACAAAGTTGACATGGTTTACTGGAGATCGGGGGACCTGGCGTGAGGTGAAGCTTGTGAACTGTGCCATTGGTGACGACGGAAATGTTGCGGCGGCGCGGGAGGCGGTTTGTTTACAATATGTGGCCGCCGGGGCAGGCGAGGCGTGGTGTTCGGAGTCACTCGGCGGATCCAATGGGAGCCGAGGCAGTAAAGTGTCCCAGGAGTCAATGTAACAAGATGGCTGCCAGCCCGAAGCAGTGGCACCATGGTCGGGTGAGCTCAGCAGAGCTCGGGAGCCGTTAATGAGTCCGCTGCCTGAGGGTGCAGCCTGTGGCAGCACGGTAGCGGGTGAAATGCTTGGCGCGAGTGCAGTGTTTGTGTTGTCAGTGGTGGTCCCACGGCAGTGCGCAGGAGCCAAAGTTGCATAGTTTGAGGTGCTGTCCGCGAGGGGCAGGGTAGGAGCCGTCGGTTCGGCAACACATGACACTCGTCGCGCATGCGCACTTGTGTCTGGCCGAGTGTCAAATGCTGCCATGTTAGGAGGGTGTGGCCCTGCGGAGCTGTCAGTACATGTTACGGCAGTCTTGATAGCACAGTTGCGAGGGGTAGCGGGAGGTAAACACACAGAGGCTCGATTGCTGGTACTGCAAGGAGATTCGGCACACTTACTGACCTTGCTTTGTCCTTGCTGTAGTGTCTGTAATTCCTTTGCTGCATCGGAGAGCTGGAGCTGAGTTTTGTGGAGCCAGAGGGAGAGCTTGAAGTTTTCCTTGCATAGACGATCGACATTTTCAAGCTCAACAAGGCACTTGTGCATTGTTTCTTGTAACGTCATCGACAGAGATGAGCATGTATGGATGAGATGAGCCGGGACCAATGTGCCTCGGGGGGGTTTGCTCGACGGAGCACAGGGAAAGTGAGTCTTGGACAGGTGATGAAATACGATGTTTCGCACTAGGTCCGGTGAAAGTTTGTGGTGTCGCAAGAAGTCAATGCCTAGTATAGGTTCGTCAATTTCACACACTAAAAAAATCCACTCGAGTTTGCAGTTTGCGGAGAGAGAGATGACATGGGAAGTTGAACCTGAGCATTGTTGTTTAGTTCAATTCACGGCCTGCAGTGAAGTATGATGAGGGCAGATGTTCGCCGACGCTAAGGACATAGGCAGCAGTGAAACATCAGCGCCTGTGTCCACTAGGAAAAGGTATCCCGACGAAATGTCTTTAATGTAAAGTCGTCCTCAATTATCCAGTCGTTCCCGGACAGAATGGAGCACTGGGGGGTGCCTGTCATGTTGTGCACAGGAGGCGTTTGGGAAGTAGCAGGGTGGTCTGCAGTTCCGTGCCGCCTCGCCAAACCGTGTGTGGAAGTAACAGTACGGGTAGTGCGGTTGCATTTCCTGTGGAAAGTTCGTTAACAATGGCGGGGGCCGAGGTTCGGTGGCCGCAGCAGGTTCAGTTCCAGGTGGCGGCGTGACCGTGGGTGGAGCTGGTGACGTCCCAGTTGCTTGTTTACTGCTTTGTCTGGCCGCAGGGTGATGAGCTTGAACCTGAGGCTTGTCAGGTAGGTAGTGGCTGGCGAAATAGAGCATTGATGCATCATATAGCTTGTCAGCAATTGTCATTCTTTGCTTGACAGGTTCAGGAGACCTTTGAGCCAGAGCAAAGCGGATGTGAGAAGATAGTTTATCTGACCAGATGGCGAGGAGAGCTGTGTCAGAGAATAGGTCATCGCTGACCAGGGCACATAGCCGTCTCCAGAGCTGGGAAGGTTTGTCATTGCCTAGTTGCTCGATGTGGAGCACTTGCCATATTGCTGCCTCAGTTGAGCATGCAAGCTGAGGTAGAACTGTCTTTTTGGCTAGAGTGTACTGGGTACCTGAGTCCGGAGCGTCAACCAGGTCACCAGTCAAGTCCTTCTGGTCATGCAGGTGGGTGATGAGGCACAGAAACCTGGTTGACACGTCGAGTTTGTAATGGTCAAACACTTCGTCCACAATTTTGAACCGGGTTGTTGCTCTGTCGGCATTAAACGCCGGCAGCGTTGTAGAATGTTTGGAAGAACAGGTTGAGTTGAGTTCGTCTGGGCACTGCCTGATACGAGCTGTTGTTGTTGTAGTATTCCAGGAGAGTGCGCCCCCAGGGGATGTGGCAACGACAGCTGGTTGGGTGGCAGCGTGAAGGTGACAGGTTGTGGTTGAGCGTGATCAGTCGCGACGCGGAAGGCCAACGTGGGTGAGGCACCGTAATGTGTCGATTGCGGTTGCAGAAGCTCAAAATGTTGCAGGTGTGTTCGGATTGATGCATTGCAGAAGACCAACATGGATGAGGCACAAAGATGTGCCGAAAATGATAGCAGAAGCTTGACTGGAGCCGACGCAGGGGTGACAGGTGAGAAAAAGTTCAAAGTTTTAGAATGCGTGTTAGTCCGTGGAAAGCTCGACATATGATCAGAGCCAGGGCCACCTGTGTTGCGGGAAGGCTGCAGAGGTGCATGCTGTCCAGAAGCACAGTGTGGGAAATGATGTCGAACATGGGACGGAATGTGTGAATGTTCACCGTTCATAGTCACTCCACTCAAAATGGTGTGCGGATAAGGTGAATATTGTGGCACAAAACATTGAGGTGTAGCAGTAGGACGGAGATGGAGGTCAGGCACAGATAACAAGTTATTGTTCCTGTTGCAGGCCAAGGTATCAAAGCAGGAAGGCATGTGCTGATGCTGAACCGAGGCAGGCACGGGCGTGGTCGGATGCTGAGGAGGTTGACCTGTGAACGAAGCATTACCGGCCACCTGGCAGGAATCTGCATGGTACTGCACAGATTGCAGAATGGCAAATCATTGTCCTGGTGGTGGTAGGTTGTCCAACAAAGCATTTGCAGAAATCGGCATTGGTCCTGCACTGCAGGGATAGTCGTAAGAGGTAACTGCACCGTCGATGAGGTAGGGCACATGTGGTGGGAAGAAAGGCGTCGAATAGCCAGAGTCATGCGCACTCCTAACCTCACTTATTGTTGCAGGCTCGAAAACGTCCAGCGAAATCGGCATAATCGTCGAGTGAGAGGTATCGTGTTGCAGTCCTGGCGGGTGTACATCGCCTGCAACACGATGCATGTCAATCACAAAATCCGGCGTTAGGCGCTAGGCTGAAGTCATTGTTCAAATGCTGTGTCGCTGTTATACACGCAAAAATAACTGATGCGGACGTCACGGACACAGTAAAACGGTGAAAACGGAAGACGTTACAACTCGGTGTCACCAGTGAGGGAGAAGTTTGGGTCAGTTACACCAAACGACACTCCCATTTTGCAGTAGTTCATTTATTCACCTAAACACATGAAAGGCTTACAAAGAACTGACATGGCGGATTTGCTCAAAGATAATGCTTAGCTTAGTTCAAAGACGATACTCAGATCGATGCTGGTGTCGACCTCATCAGCGCCACAACTTCTACTGTTTCACTACTGCACTTTTACTGTACCCTAAAGAGAACATGATGGTGAGGTTGAAAAAGAAGAGATGTAAAAAGATTGGTTAGATGAGTCATTTGTTAACAAAGCTTTTCAATATTTATGCCAAGAAACTAAAAGACAGCATTAGAAAAAAGTGCAAGGCTTTTACCAAAAGAAGAAAAAATCCATAGATGATCAAGCAGTGTTGGCTGAATCAGAAAAAGACCTACAATTTATAATAGAGAGGGAATGAGTACCTAATGAGGGTAAATGTAGGCAAGATCAAAGTGATGTGAATCAGCAAATGTAAGTTTCTGTCAAAATACCACTGTATAGAAAGAACTTTTCAACTGACATTTAAGGGCTTTGGAAGTTTGGTTACAGAAAATGTAAACTGTGTCGACAAAATAAGTATAAACAGTCACGAATGAAAAAGCTTTGTTGACAGCAAAAAGAATTCTGACAAGGGGAGGCCGCCAATTGTGAAATTCAGATTCGATTCATACTGCGCATAATAAAAGCTCATGGCCAGAGGTGTAATGTGGCAAAGCAGTAAGATGCACTTCTCAGCCATTGTCGAGAAAATCGACAGTTAAAAGAAACCGTTGCGGTGAAATGCTCTCTACGGTCAATAGTTTTATACAGCGTCGTGGCGCTTATGCATTCTGGTGAAGGCGGATCGCTCTCCAATTGTACCGCCTCCATTTTTCCGTTTGTTTAACAGGGTGTACCAAAGCTCTCACGTCCGCACTGATTTTCGACGATGTTATGAGTTGTGCTAGGGACCGCATCTACCTTCTTTCGAAGTTAGCAGGCAACTACGCTTTTATGCGGCGGCTCGTTTCGGCCCATTCAAAATCTGTCCTTCAAGTGTAACGAGCGAGTAACGGAGCTTATATTTCATACCTGCCACAGCAAATTTGTGTTCGTGGGGTCTCTATTCTAATTCGAACGTTTGACTTACGCTATACGTATTCGTTTCGGAATATCATTTCTACGTCTTCCGTTAACTATACGTGGTTAACATTATGAAGACAATTAATAACATTTGTGAAATACAACTTTGTTTGCGGAAAACATGATGATGTTCAAAGTCGCCAGTTTTTCCACGACAAACGACTTTCAACAACTTATTATATGCATATTTGTTGCAACTGATTGCCAGGAATTATATATATATATATATATATATGTGTGTGTGTGTGTGTGTGTGTGTGTGTGTGTGTGTGTGTGTGTGTGTGTGTGTAGACACATTTGAATAACAAAAAACAAATACTAAAAAAAAAAAAATTTGCATGGCGTGAGATTCGATCTGGCGACCTTCGGATTACGAACCCGAGCGCTTACCGCTGCGCTACGACGCTGTTGATAATTATTAATCGTTGAGAGTATTTCACCGCAACGGTTTATTTTAACTGTCGATTTTCTCGACAACGGCTGAGAAGTGCATCTTGGTGCTTTGCCACATTACACCTCTGGCCATGAGATTTTATTATGCGCAGTATGAATCGAATCTGAATTTCACAATTGGCGGCCTCCCCTTGTGAGATATGAGATATACACCAAGTATTTTGTTTCTAGTGTAGTACCACATTCAGCAAATCATGGACAGTCGCCGGCCGAAGTGGCCGTGCGGTTAAAGGCGCTGCAGTCTGGAACCGCAAGACCGCTACGGTCGCAGGTTCGAATCCTGCCTCGGGCATGGATGTTTGTGATGTCCTTAGGTTAGTTAGGTTTAACTAGTTCTAAGTTCTAGGGGACTAATGACCTCAGCAGTTGAGTCCCATAGTGCTCAGAGCCATTTGAACCATGGACAGTCAGAGGGAAACAAGGAAAACAGAGTTTTGATGTAGCTGTGGAGAAATATTCTGCAAGTGGTAAGACAATGTAAACAATAAACAAGCAAAAGTGAATGACTGGCAATGTACTTCTATGCAAGAACAGGAGATGAAAGAAAATTAGTGGAAATGGTACAAATGTGGAAACTTCATGGATGGAACATATATTGCAAGGAAATTGCCTAGAACTAAGCCACTGATGGAAAGATTGCAAGAAAGAAAGGGATAGGAAGAAGACAACTTGGAGCACTGGAAGAAGCATAGGTCAGCAAAATTGGAGAGCATCGAGTTGATACCAATCACAGAAAATAAGAATAACACCTGACAAATATTTTGTGCTGCATTAGTGATTGAGCCATCTAGTATCAAACTGACCGAGTCACCAATTTTATGTAAAGTGTTATCAATCTAAAGAAGTAGTAGTAGTAGTACATAACAATCAGGTGAAACAAGAACATGCTTCAAAATTGGCCATGTCTTCGTATTACCAAGTACTGAATTCTTTGTCATGCAGCAAAAAGGGTGAAATCTTGCAGCTAATGAATTTATAACCAGCCATGTCGAGGAACTTGCAACAATCATTGTGTTGCATCATTTTTGTCAGGACGCTTGTGTTGTTGAAGTACACAACAATATTACCACCATGTTAGTAGGCAAAGTAATTCCATACACTGTATATTCTTTGAATTAATATTTCATTTGTATGTTGTCAACACCAATCTTTTGCATTAAATGCCATATTCACAGACTTCGTACCGTGACCACACAATTATCAGAGGCATTACTCTTCTCATCTAAAAAAAGCCTCCCACAGAAACACTTTCACCCAACATATGAAGACCTCCATTTTTATGAAACAATCATATTAGCTAGCGAAACAGCTTGCACTGTTGAAGAGAGTTCCAATACAGTCTCCAATGCCTGCACCAGTGGTTAATGTGAAATGCCTGTTATGTCTCCTTTATAATAGTGTTCATCCCAAGTTTGCCAGAAACTATTATCGAGTTACAAGACAATTTTTGAGAAAGTGTCTGAAAACCATTCACAGTGGGAATAAAATAGTCAACGTGTAATTTCAGTGACGGCCTGACAGGCACTATAAAAATTATAAACATGCTCGAATTTGAGATCAGACAAGCTTGTTACAACTTCTGCACAAAAGTGGGCAAAAAGCGTATTGAGTGAGCAGAGCAGTTGATCACAGAAGCTGCCAAAGAGGCCTGCAGGACCACCATGGATACAAAGAAGATAAGAAAGGATTGCTGTGTGTTCCAGGGATCACGGACTAGGGTTCTGTTTAATTTAACTACAAAAACTGTAAATTGGTACTAAACACATTTTTCTTGAACCCATATTTTTCAGATTGATGGGAAACACAGCTTGAAGATACATACAATTTTTATACAAATTTGATACTGTCATTCTAAATTGAGTTCTCTATCCGCATACGGAGACATTTTCCAATATCCTCAAAAGACAATTCTCGGTGCATGCTTTTGTCTTAATTTTATGGACAAACAAAATGACATTAGTTTCAACACATCACCATTTTGTTAGAACTATATGTTTTTAGTTATTATGTACACCAATAAAAAATATATTGAAAATGGCTTACAGAAAATGACTCTGTTACTGCTCCCATAGGGAGGTCTTTGGAATTTTCTGCTGATGAACAATGTTCTGGCTTCAAGGGGCTCTTCCACCTGTTGCAGAGAGCGTCAGACTGATTTTTTGATGCCTAAAGGAAAGAACTTTATCATTGATTTAGCATTAATCTATTTTGCTTGAAAAAAATCACTTCGAAGAGGGCTACCCATTAATATAATTTATTTGCAGATCACTTTCATTTAACTGTGTTCAAGATCTAAGAGAACAAACTTTCGCTGAGAGTGTGACAAAGCAAGCTGGGATAATTTTACTTCCTCTCTTGTTTCACCATCTGCCTCTTTAAAATTCATTTTGGTCTTAACTAATTACAATTAACATACATGAGTGTAATCTGCTTTTTCATAAAAGGGAAAGGGTGGCCCTCAGTTTTAAACACCAGATCTAATTTTGTGCCTAGTTTTATGTACGTAACTGAGTAATTGTTCCGTAACTTAAGTTCTATTGTTGACATATAAACAAATATAAATTCTGTACTAATTATAAACATTCAGAGGAACAACTAATAGTATTCTTAAAGGATCTATTTGGCTCTATTCAAAGACGTGTTACCAAAGCCGGCTCGTAATTACTTCCAAAGTAATTAATGGTTTTGTCCAAAGTATTGTTTGTGTACTTATATTTGTTAATACTTATATTTGTTAATCTCATGATTTAAACGAATAACTCTTGCAGTAGAAGAATCTGTTAAAAAGACAGAATTTTTCGATGTATTCAGTTAATGTAAAGAGTTAAGTTTTAATGGTAATTTCTGTCAATTAAACATCGAACAATGTGAAGTTTCAGTACCTGCTATTGTGAGGATATATAAGGGCCCAATGTTTAGTTCCAAGACAGCCAACAGCAGAGTTTCAGACGAGAAACCTCTTTTAGCTAGAACAACAATGCATCAGCTGTGAAATAAGTGTAACACAATTACGCCGTTTGGTAAAACAATGACAGTGTCTGTTCCTTACGTACCTGATTATTCCAAAAGAACTGTAGATTATTTGGTTATGTTTTTTACTGCTCGTATATGTTCAACAGTAAACTATTGTAGCAGTATGTGGATGTTCACCTGCAACCTATAAATAAGGCTTATTGAAAGTTTTGGGGGGTTGTGAACAGTGAAAGTAAAAGACTGTGAAACGCAATTGTGCATCTGTCGGCTACAGTACATCTTTTACAGTAATAATAATAATAATAATAATAATAATAGCTTTATTCAACATTGAATGGTACATTACACATGTACAAAGAAACAGTAATGATTAAAATTATTTGTTCAATAACAATACACATTCTTCTGAATACGACATTAATTTACAACAAAATTACAATAATTTCACAAAGCATTTGTTGTTCTTCATATAAGTATGGTACTCTTATAATGTGTAGAAAGGGTGTTTTACTAAAAATTTCTTAAGCTGATGTTTCGTTTAATTGTGGTAAGAGCCATGACTGCACTAGGCAGTGCATTAGCTAATTTTATACCTGTGTACTGAGGCCCCTTTTCATAAAGTTCTGTTCTGTGGATGCCAATGTAAAATCTTTCTTTATTTCTAGTATTGTACTGGTGGAAATCTGAGTAAGTGTTTGGGTGCAGTCTTTTCACAAGCAATATGGCTTTTAGAATGTATGTGTTTATAACAGTTAACACCTCTGTTTTTGGAAACAAGTTGCGACAAAATTCCCTATATTTTGCTCCACAGATTATTCTCACACCCCTTTTTTGAAGAATGAGCAGCTTATCTAGATTATCTTTGGTTCTTCCCCCCCCCCCCCCCCCCCAAATTTCAATACCGTAGTTCAAGCGAGAGGAGAAAAGAGCATGGTATGCAGTCTTTAGGACTACAGTGTCTCTACAGAACTTGCTAATAGTACTGATTGCAAATATATTTTTTGACAACTTAGTTGCTATGGAGTCAATATGTGTGTCCCATTTCAGGTTGCTTCAGATTGTTACGCCAAGGAATTTTACATTAGACTCTTTCTTTACCAATTTGTTGCCAATGTATAATTTAATTTCATTATTCAAACTACTTTTGTTAAACTCCATCAAACATGTTTTACTGGTGCACTTCCACCCCCTGTTTTTTCTGCCACTATGTTGTCATTGAGAACAGCAAACAAAGAATTAAAGAAGGAGAACTGTCACAAGAGGAATCTTATTTTGTTTTCTACGGGTTTTCTGATGTCTTCTCAATGCGTTATTATCCGCATTTGTGTTGAACTGTTTCTATTGCTATAAATAAAAGTAAATCTATGTCACTATTTTCATGCAACTGCTTTTTTCAGAAGATTTTAGGACTTAAAATGAGTACAGTCTTATAAGAGAGTAAAATAATTGCAACATAAATTAGTTCATTGTGAATACGATATCACGTAGTAGAATTTTAAAATTAAACAATTACGGGTGTAGCTACTAAAGAAAAACATTTGTGACCATCATTGTTTTGTCTTAGAGTTTTCTCATCCATAGCAAAAAATATGGCTTCAGTGACTTTGCCAGTTTTGATGCTAGACACCTCAATTATTTTGTAATTATTAGATAGCTTGCAATATGGATATACATATTGACCAACAATCTGAACTGTAAAATCAATCTGCCTTTATATCTAGATAGTTTCAGTTCTTTTATTCCCATTTCATTGCAAATTAGAAATAACAAGGAAGGAGACCTTGTAGAACAGACTGCCTACAATTTTCGCCATACTTCTGCTGCTGCAGAAGATTTTAGTTGGGGTAGTTATCTTCCAATCTTATAACACTTCCTGAGAAACTAAAAAATGCCTTTGAAAGTTCTTTCACAGTGCTGTTAAATACAAACAGTCTCGTAAACAGGCATACAGCTGGGAGAGCGGTGTGCTGATCACATACCCCTCAATATCCGCATGCAGTGACACCTGTAGTATGATGATGACATGGCAGCCGGTCGGTACCATTGGGCTTCATGGGCTTTTTGAGCGGAGTTTAGTTTTTACTTTGTTAAATACAAAAAAGTTCTAGCTTGTTAATAGTCGGTAGTAGCTTACTGTGTAGCAGATAAGTCTTGTAACCATGAAATCTCTGGTTCAATTCTGATTAGGAGCAACATTTTTTAATTTTAAATTTTACATTTATTATGAAATGGGAATGTTAAATAATGATTCAATTTTTCATAAAATAAAACTTTAATTTTCAATAACAGCATGAAAATTCGCAATGAATTAAAATGTAACACAAAAATGAGAAATCCACCGAGCTAAGCTGGCGGGAGTAATTCTCCTGGAAAGGCCACTCTACTGCTTGCCTCCTGGAGCAGACACTTGTGTGATAAATTTCCATGAAAGTGAACTTTATTTACCATAAAGAACTTCGTTATGAGTTATACAGTGTTAGAAAATGATAATGAGGAACTTTCTTTACAAAAATATTACGAAAATTTTTTATTTATTTATTATCTTTTTTTGCATACAGTTACCAACTGGTGACTTTTGCAAATGTTATAGCATTTTTATACAATTTTTGTACAAACAGTAGGAATTTGCAATTCACATGTACAAGAAGCCACTTACAGGTGATGCACTCGGCAATATATGGTACAGTACTTTGTAATGCAATATACAGTTGTTACATAGTATAGGTATTTGAATTTACAGTATGCTGTTACAAAAATAATATATATTACAATCACCTCCGAATAGTACATTGTATAGATAGAAGAGTTAGGCCTACATTTAAGAATAGCTATATTTTAATGTCAGTATTCATTCAGTGAGTACAAACATTTGAGAGTTAAGAAAGATTTTAATTCCCTTTTGAATACTTTACCACTAGGCAGTTTGTTAAACCATATCTGGCCATTAATCCAAGGACTATGATCTGTTGCGTTTAGTTTAGTTCTGTTTCTGAAGAAGCAATCTTTTTGTCTTGTGTTATGGGTATGCACATCTGAGCACTTAGTTTCATTATTTTAATGGTTCACAAAGAATGTTACTAATTTGTACAGATGCAAGGAATATACCGTTAGATATTTATGTTGTACAAAGGTTTCCCTACATGAATCTCTGTATCCTAGTCGATGCATGGTCCTGATTGATCTTTTCTGCAGTGTTAGGATTCTGTTCATGTGTCTATCAGCAGCACATGCCCATACCTCTATTCTATAATTGATATATGCAAATACTGTCCCATAATAAGCAGTTTTTAATGTTTGTTCAGTGACTAATTTTGATAGTTTGCCAATTAAGTGCAGTGAACTGCTGATTTTATTGCATACGGAATTGATATGGTCTACCCATCTAAGATTTTGGTCTAGGTAAATCCCCAAAAATTTATATTTGTCAGTGTCTACTTTTTTAATGCCACTTATATTATCAATACAGGTTTGGTATGAATTACCAAGTTTAAATGGTACTGTAATAGCTGGGCTTTGCTAATACTGACTTTTAGACCTTTTAGTTATTTGACTTAAGCCATCAGTTGCAGCCAATGTCGAATCATTAGTTCGTTAACAAAAGTGAGGTATCATCTGCATAACTTACTAATCAGGAGTACAGAAGGGCCTCTAAATCATTGATGTAGATAAGGAAAAGGAAATGGCCCAATACAGAGCCCTGAGGTACACCTTGTTTTACTGTTTCATAGCTGGATTGAAAATGTTTGATCTGATCATTAATTTCATAACTCAGCTTTGTACACTGCTTACGATTGGTTAGATAAGTGATCAGTAGTTGTGTGGATG